>NW_024080638.1:4320121-4562310 GCF_003009895.1 Hyaena hyaena
AGGACAAATATCATATGTTTGCACATGTAGGAGGATTAGGAGGAACTTAACGGAGGACCAAGGGGGAGAAGAAGGGGAGAAATGGTGGGGGAAAGGGAGAGAGGCAAACCATGAGAGACTCTTGAATGCTGACAAAAACTGAGAACTGATGGATGTAGGGGGGATGGGCATGGAGGAGGGCACTCGTGGGGATGAGCACTGGGTGTTACGTGGAAACTAATTTGACAATAAACTATTTGTAAAAAAGAAATAAAAAAAATATATGGAAACAAATGAAAATGAAAATACAACAATCCAAACTCTATGGGATGTGACGAAGGCAGTCCTAAGAGGAAAGTACAGTGCACTCCAGGCCTATTTCAAGAAATTAGAAAAAGCGCAAGTGCAAAATCTAGTAGCTCACCTAAAAGGAACTAGATGGGGAGCAACAAGAGCACCCCAAACCCAGTAGGAGAAGAGAAATAATAAAAATCAGGGCAGAAATAAACAATATAGAAACCAAAGAAACAGTTGAACAGATCAATGAAACCAAGAGTTGGTTTTTTCAAAAAATAAACAAAATTGACAAACTCTAGCCAGGCTTCTCAAAAAGAAAAGAGAGAGCACTCAAATAGACAAAATCATGAATGAAAATGGACTTATTACAACAAACCCTTCAGAAATATAAGCAATTATCAGGGAATACTATGAATAATTATATGCCAGGAAATTGGACAACTTAGAAGAAATGGACAAATTCCTAAACACACATGCAGTACCGAAATTCACATGGGAAGAGATAGAAAATCTGAACAGAGCCATAACTAGTGAGGAAATCGAATCAGTTATCAAAAATCTCCCAACAAGTGAGAGCCCTGGGCCAGATGGCTTCCCTGGGGAATTCTACCAGACGTTTAAAACAGAATTAATACCCATCCTTCTCAAGCTATTCCAAAAAATAGAAATTGAAGGAAAACTTCCGGACTCATTTCATGAAACCAGCATCACTTTGATATCCAAGCCAGACAAAGACCCAGCAAAAAAGGAGAACTACAGGCCAATATCCTTGATGAATACAGATGCAAAAATCCTCAACAAGATACTTACAAATCGAATCCAAAAGCACATAAAAAGAATCATCCATCAAGATTAAGTGGGATTCATTCCTGGGTTACAGGGCTGGTTCAGTATTCACAAATCAATCAATGTGATACATCACATTAATGAAAATATTCTTTACTTGGGCGATAGCTTGAACATAATTTAGTTAATTAATCTATGGAGGACATTAATTTTACTACACAACGCTTGTGTACCAGACCATTCATTTTCTTTTATTTCCTAAAATTTTATTCGTCTGAGTCTTTACACCCAGGTCTGGGAGAAAGTCAATCTCCGTGTGTTTTGTAGGTACTCTTCACTCCCCCTGACTGTCATACAAAAATTCAGCAGTCTTATGTAGTCCAGGAAGGACCTGCTGTCTTCAGTTCATACTGGTCATTTCTGAAAACCTCCTTGGGCTGCCCTTGTTTCTTGGATGTCTCCTTGGGGAGCCTTTCAGTCTTGGGATAGTGGTAAGGGGCCATCTCTGAGAGAATAGATAGATGGATGGTTTCCTGGCACTCAGAGCCTGCCATGGAGCACAGGGGAGAAGAAGCAACTGCCCAGGGGCTGAAAGGAAGAATAGATGTCCTCACTGGAGAAGAGTCTTAGGGAAAGAATCACCATTTGGATATGAGGGCTGGTGCTCAGATGTGGCAGGTTCTAGACCATGACCATGAAGCCCTCAGATCCATGCTTCTTCCAAATTTCCCCACTTGTTAGCCCATAAAGCAACAGCTAAGCCAGCTCCTGGCTCAGAATGTCATCCTTGTGCATGGTGTGGAAATGATTGAAATCAGATGAGCCATGATTGTAAATTCACTCATATAAATGTGTAAATCATTGACCTGTTCTGATTGAATGGAGAAAGGTAGCAAAATGTAGTCCTTGGTAATTCAGTGCAGGAAGAAAAAACTTCAGAGGGAAGATACTGCAGGATGGGGATTCTGGTGGAAAATGTCTCTGCCCTCAGAGAGCGCAAAAGCATGGGATCCAATGGTCACTGCTTCAGGGATGCCCTTTCCCTCGATCAGACCCCTCATCCATGGGTCTCCTTTCATACTTGTAACAGTCTCCAAACCCTCCGCCACTGTCTGCACTCCCCATTCATGGCCCTCAGTCCCCAGTGATCTAAGACAACATGTACCTATGAAGACTGGTTCTCCGTGAGCTGCCACTCATCTCTGCTTGGGTCTCACCAGTGCTTGACAAGCCTTCTCCTTTTTCCTTGGCACATCTCCAAAAGGGCTCTTTGAAACTATTCCTCTGTCCTTAGCTCCCCAGTTGTACCTGCCGAGAGTCAACAATTGTACAGTGAGTGTGTGACTTTGTGGCTGTGGGCATCAACTGCTCTGCACTCACCAGCTGGAGGGCCTTCATCACATTTCTTAACTGTGCCTGGAAAACGAAGATGATAGTAAATAGAACTTAACTTCTGAGCATTTGTGATTTCAAAAAGATAATATCTAGAAAGCACTAATTGCCTGAGGACAGGGCTCTGTGAATGTCATCTGTGATTAAGGGTACTCTGTCCTCAAATGAGCAAGCAACCTTTTTCTTTGGTTACTTGGAAAATCAAATGTCCTTTGCATATTCTCTTTCATCTACTTGATCTTATTTTCTTCGTGTTACTCTGTATTTCCGCACAATCACCTTTTCCCAAAATGTACCTGTAGACCTGCATTCTTGGATGCCATTGTTTAAGGCCCGGGTTCCTCCTTCCCACAATTACCCCCACCTTCTCTGTGATCTCCTTTGGGCTTCAGGCAAACTGGGATACTCTAGAGCATACTTCCTGAAATGCTGCCTTCCCTGAGATTTACCTTGTACCATCCACTAGAGTGTTGCTGATCTTCTCTTTTTCCTGTGCGATTTTTTAAAAAAGAAGATTCATTTCTTATTCTTATTCTTATTTTTTTAAATTTTTTAAAATGTTTTTTCTTTATTTCTAGGAGAGAGAGAGACAGCGTGAGCAGGGGAGGGTCGGAGAGAGAGGGAGTCACAGACTGAAACAGGCTCCAGGCTCTGAGCTGGCAGTCAGCACAGAGCCCGACGCGGGGCTCGAACCCATGAACCGCGAGATCATGACCTAAGCGAAAGTCGGACGCTTAACCGACTAAGCCACCCAGGCGCCCCTCTTATTCTTATTCTTATTCTTATTCTTATTCTTATTCTTATTCTTATTCTTATTCTTATTCTTATTCTTATTCTTATTCTTATTCTTTTAAGAGATAACGTGTGATTGGGGGAGAGGAAGAGGGAGATAGATAGATAGATAGGGGGGAGAGAGAGAGAGAGAGAGAGTCCTAAGCAGTCTCCACATTCAGCATGGAGCCCAATGCAGGGCTTGATCCGATGACCCTGGGATCATGACCTGTGCTGAAATCTAGAGTCGGATGCTCGACCCACTGAGCCACCCAGGTGCCCCTTCTTCCTGTATTATATTTCACGATTCAGTTCTTAAGACTTTCATTTTCACTTATTTAAAAAATTTTTTTTAATGTTTATTTATTTTTGAGAGAGAGAGACACAGAGAGAGAGAGAGACAGACAGAGCATGAGCAGGTGAGGGACAAAGAGAGAGGGAGACAGAGAATCTGAAGTGGGCTCCAGGCTCTGAGCTGTCAGCATAGAGCCCGACACAGGACTCAAACTAATGAACGGGGAGACCATGGCCTGAGCTGAAGTTGGACGCTTAACTGACTGAGCCACCCAGGCGCCCCTCGTCTTCACTTTTGTACCCATTCACTCTGAGAGCTTCCACAGGATGTTGAATGGGACAAATCACTGCTAAATGCCCCGCATTCTAAGAAGAACCAACAACAGTTGGAGGAAGCTACTTCCCCAGGACTTGCCATGGGGAGGCAGAACTGCCCAGTGAACTAAGATGATACTTGTCCTTTTCTGACTATAGCATAGTGGTCAAGAGCACTGAGATTTTTGGAGCCAGACTACCTAGATGTGAATCCTGGCTCTGCCACTGACAAACTTTATATGCCTTTAGTAGAGTTATTTAACCTCTCTGTGCTTCTGGTTTCTTATCTGCAAAATAAGATAATAATAGTACCTACTCCTACTCCACGGGTCCATTAATTGAGTCCATTAAGAACAGTGGCAGTATTGGGGCGCCTGGGTGGCTTAGTCGGTTAAGCGTCCGACTTTCGCTTAGGTCAAGATCTCGCGGTTCGTGGGTTCGAGCCCCGCGTCGGGCCCTGTGCTGACTGCCAGCTCAGAGCCTGGAGCCTGTTTCAGTCTGTGACTCCCTCTCTCTCTGACCCTCCCCTGCTCACGCTGTCTCTCCCTCTCTCCTAGAAATAAATAAAACATTAAAAAAAAAAAAAAAAGAACAGTGGCAGTATCTTTACAATTCCCTAATCTCTCTGCCTCATTCCCAGTTTCAGTGGGGAGTAGTGGAGGAATGAAGGACTAAACCGTGTTTCTTTCTGCACTTCAGACCTCTCCAGAGAGGCATCAAACCTGTGCCAGATGTAAGGGAAGGGAGGAGATGAGATTTAAATCATATTTGAGAATGAAATATTTGACTAGATTGAACTTTTAATAACTTTTCAGAAAATGTCTGGAAAGCTGTGGAATCTGTGCAAGAAATAATTAATAATCAAGAAAAGTTTTATTGCAATTTTGGAGAAACACGAAACTGATGTCAATGTTTTACTCCTCCACTTCATTCTTCAGCGATGATGATGATGGTGGCTAACCATCAGGATAGGTTTTCTTGGATATCTATGGCAAACTATTAAGCTTAAAAATCTATTTAATACTCGATGCCCACTAGGATAGCTAGAATCAGAAATACAGACAATAACAAATATGTGAAGAATCTGGAATGCTTATGCTTGTGGGAAGGTAAAATGGTGCAGCCACTGGGGAAAACAGCCTGGCAGTTACACATGGAGTTACCATCTGACTCAGCAGTTCTATTCCCAGCTATCTACCCAGGAGAAATGCAAACATATGTCCGCACAGAAACGTGTCCACGTGGCTATTCATAATTGCTAACATGTAGAAACAACCCAAATGTCCATTAGCTGATGAATGGGTAAACAAAATATGATATCCATATAACAAAATATTATACAGTCATAAGAAGAATGAGGTACCGATGCATGTTTTCATATGGATGAACCTCAAAGACATTATGCTAAGTAAAAGGAGCAAGTCATATAAGCCTACATATAATATGATCCAATTTATATAAAATATCCAGGATATGTCAAACTGGAGAGACAGAAAGTAGCAGTTTCCTAGAGCTAAGAGTAGGGTGGAGTGGGGAGTGACTGCTAATGAGTATGAGGTTTCTTTTTGGACAAAAGAATATTTGGACAAAAGAATTTTTGACAAAAATATTCTAAATTCAGATAATGGTGATGGTTGCACAACTCTGTATATATGATACAAACCATTGGATCATAAGTGGTCAAACTTTATGGCATTTGAATTATATGTTAATAAAGCTATACAAAAATCAGTTTATATTTTCCAGCTGTTGAAAATAGAACCATGCTTCCCCTTGCCTTGGGCTTCATACTCTAGGTTAAACAACCTTTACCTTCTCTCTCCACATGGCCTCACTTGCCAGTCAGTGATACTAACAGACATTTGCCATTTTTCTGGTGTCCGAGCATCTGAATCCATTTCCAAGTTTGAGGAAACCCCCTCATTTATGAGTCTTGGCAGGTGCATCTGCCACCTCTCATTATAGAAATGGAAAACAAAAATAGTTGCTTGCTACAGGTCAGAGGCATGTAGAAGGATGTAGGCTTGGCTAAGCTTCCCCAGATTTAGAGTTAGATATTAGGGATAGATTCAAAGAAGAAGGGAGAGCAGAGAGTTCATTCTCATGGGGGTAAGAGCAGTGGCAACAACCTACTGTGTTTCCAAGGATAGTATCTGTGTCTAGTGCCAGCCATTGGGGGCAATGCAAGCTATGGCCACCATGCTTAGCAACAGGGGTGATCTCACTGGATGGTTTTTTGGCTTGAGTTTGGTTGGGATTGAATGCTGCTTTGTCTTCTGGTCCTGCCTGTTTTCCAAGTCTGGTTCCTCCAACCTTCCTAGCAATTGTGTGAGCAGGTTAATATCCTTCCTATCAATTGTTTTTCTTCCATGATCAGTTTCTCTGCTTGCAATGAAGAACACTGTTTAAGTCTGTTATAGTCAGCAAGCTGGGTGATTTTCATCCCAGAAGGTCTCTGGGATTCATCCTTCTGTTTATTCAGTGATTACTTTGTGTCATTCATTATCTCTTTTATTCCTCATAACAACTTAGTGGCATAGACACAATTAGCCTCCCTTGTACAAATGAAGAAACAAGCTCATTGGAATGAATATCTTGTGGGTTCAAACAAGCTCATTGGAATGAATAACTTGGAATGAATAACTTGTAGGTTCAAACCCAGGCCAAGCTCAGTGATCTTCCCTTTACATCTTTGTGGCCCCTTCTCCATTTTCACTGCTGCCACATCTCATCTGCCATCTATTGAACAGAAGGCTCCACTACTCTTCCTCACTCTATTCTCTTCCTTCTTTAAATTGCTACGGGCATCACTGCTAGATTTCTTCATAAAAGTATTGGTGATTCTTCTGTACAAGAGTCTACACCTACTCCCTATTGTCTGGATGCTCAGACCTCAGAAAGGCATTTACTGCTGACATCTGACACCTCCTTCCTCTCTGGCTGTATCACTCAGTAATTCTAAACAAGCCCATCACATGCCGCAAGGGCAAGCCCTATTTTTTCTTAGTCTGGATCAACTTACTGCAGACAGTAGGCCCTCAATAAATCTCCTTAATCTGGAGACAGACTAAAGACAAAATATTGAATTCACTCTTCCATCATAAGCCCCAAATTCCATGGCAATGATGATTTGGAGAACAATAAAATAAGCATCACGTATCATATGACAAAATTTATTGGAATGTGATATAGTTGGCAGGAAATCATGTCGGAGTGGAAAATGATAGCTAAATATAAACACTATAAAGACATGTGTACCATCAAGACTTTATTATTAGATTCCCAGAGATTTTTATTTAGAAGCTCAAGAACTTACAAGGCTATACAATTCCTGGAATGGAATTTAGGTTTGCTTTCTGAAATCGATCCAGTCAATCCTTTTCACACACGAACATTCTTAGAAAGTCTTTGAACGTCTATTCTTACTCATTTATCCTGGTGGCAAGAAGTCCAAAAATAAAATCGTCATGAGGTTCTGCCTGCTTCCTGCTTTAGTTGCACTGGAAATCTTCCAAGGAAAGCTCATGCACTCTGTGTGTTCTCTTTGGCCTCTCACATAGCTAGCTTTGAGTAGTTGAAGCCTTGACTCGGGGTATGGTCCAGGATGGTATTTGGGATTCTGCACCAAGTCGTGTGTGTGTGTGTGTGTGTGTGTGTGTGTGTGTGTGTGTGTTGGGGGGGTTCCTCCACACCAGTAAGGAATTCCTGGACACCTTATTGAGGTGTCACCAATATTGTCACCAATGAGGTGTCCAAAAATTCAACTCACTCTGACACAATCTACCCTGAGACAGTGTCAGGTTCCACAGATTAAGGGCTCAGTCCTACAAGTCTGCCCCCTCCCCCAGACACTAGCTGCAAGCCCACATCATCACCTGGGCTTCTGACTGACCAGCTATAGACTAGAGGTTCTAAGACCGCTTGTTTGTACTTTAGATTCTAGACGCAAGTCCAGATTGTTACCTGTACTTTTTAAAAATTTTTTATTTATTTATTTTGGGAGAGAGAGCTCGCAGGGGAGGGGCAGAGAGAGAGAGAGAGAGAGGATTCCAAGCAGCCTCTGCGCTGTCAGCAGGGCTTGAATTCTCAAACTGTGAGATCATGACTTGAGCCGAAACCAAGGGTCAGATGCTCAACCGACTGAGCCACTCATGCACCCCTGTTACCTGTACTTCTGATTGACTGGCTATAAATCAAAGGTTCACAAGAGCCCCTCCCTGGGTTTGATTAACTTGCTAAAGCAACTAACAGAACTCAGAAACATCTTACTTACTAGATGATTGTTTATTACACAAGGATTTAATTTAGGAATAGCCAGAAGAATAGAAACTTCTATGCCCTCTACAGGTGCGTGACCCTCCACAAATCTCCATGTGTTCCCCAAATAAGAAGCTCTCTGAACCCTATCCTTTCGGGTTTGTATGGAGGCTCCATTACATGGACATGATTGATTAAATCATTGGCCTTTGCAATTGGACTCAAAGTCCTGGCCCTCTCCCCAGGTTGGGTGGGACTGAAAATTCCAACCTTTTAATCCCTTGGTTGGTTTTCCTGGCAAACAGCCCTTATCCTTAGGTTACCTGAGGGCTTTCCAAAAGCGATCTTGTTAACATAACAAAGACACGTTTATTGTGTATCTTAGGAAATTCCAAAGGTTTTAGGAGCTCTGTGCCAGAAATGGGGACACAGACTAAATATATATTTCTTATTATACATTACAATCTCGCAGATGCTATGAACCAAAATGAATCAAAGAGTCTGGGCAAGAGAATGCAGAAGAGCACATCTCACCTGCCAAGGATGGACCTGGAAAGCAAGGGAAATGGGAGAATGCCGGTCAGGAGGAAAGGGCCATTCTGTGTGAACACTGAGCCTGGCTCCAGACTTACACTACTCCTCTCCCTCCATCCAATGAGGCCACTGGGGCTCCAAACAGATCCTGACCTAAGATGGATTGAAGGGTCTACAGCACACATTCTGGGGTGCTACAGCATCACCTTTTTATTGCCAGGTCTGTCCCTGACTTTGGGCCCTGAATGTGATTCTCTGTGAGAGTATCTGGCCTGATCCCCCTGTTAAGGCCCAGCCCAGCGTCTGGATGGCTGACGGTGCCCTCTCTCTCCTCCTGCCTCCCCTTTGCCCTTCCCAGGAAGGCTACCACTCCATTCTTGCTGCTGGGAGCCTTGGGCCAACAGAGTAGCTCTCCTGGATGCTACTTGCTCCCCTGCACCACTGCCTGTTAAGGACGTATCTTTCCATTAGTGCCATCTTTCACAGCCCCTGGCCAGGTAGAGCCCCTCAGGGCCTGTCTTCCCACCGTGAGACCCTGTAGGCAGACCTAATTCCAGACCTGGCCACATGCTGACTTCATCAGGCTCCCTTCCTCAGAGCAGCTGTCAGGGGCCCAGCCACGGGTTAGAGACTGATAACCTTGCAGAGGAAGATGGGTTAAAATCCTAGACTGATGGACAGCAGGAATCAGGGAACACACTGAAGGGGACCAGGGTGTCCATTAGCCCACAGATGTCTCTGTGCTAAGGAGAAAAACACATCCCCTGTTGCTGGAACAATTAGAAAAAGTTACTCTTTTTCCAGGTGGATACAACCTGAAGTGGGTTGATGTGGATCCCAAAAAGATACACCCAAGTCCTAACCCCTGATACCTGTGAGCGTAGCCTTATTTGGATTGAGGATCTCGGTGATATAATTAAGTTAAGGAACCTGAAATGAAATCACCCTGGATTAACCAGGTGGGCCCTAATTCCACTGGCACATGTCCTTGTAAGAAGAGGAGAAATGCAGGGCTGACCCAGGGAGAAGGCCATATGATGATGAAGGCAGAGATTGGAGCTACGTAGCTCCAAGCCAAGGGACGCCGAGGATAGCTAGCAGCCTCTAGAAGCCAGGAGACAGTCATGAAGGGATTGTCCCCTAGAGCCTCCTGAAGGAACCAACCTTGCCAATACCCTGATCTCAGACTTCTGGGCTCCAGAACAATGAGAGAATAAGTTTCTGTCATGGTCAGTCTCTTGGTTTGTGGTCATTAGTTTCAGCAGCCCTAGAAAACTAGTGCACCAGTCCAGGAAGGAGACATAGCTTTCTGGGCAGAAAGCAGGCTGGCTTTGAGCCCCTTTCTGACCCTCAGTCTGATTTCTCTGAGTATGGCATACACATAAACTACACAGCCATTTGCCAAAGCTCTGATGGAGACTGAGGAACCACAGCCCGAATCCACAAAAAGAATTCAAGGGAGTCAGCACATGGCGGTGCTAAAAGAATGAATTCTGGAAGCAGCCAGAAGGCTGGATTTCTAATAGTGTCACAAGTCAGTACGACTTTGAGCTTCATCTTCTTATCTGCAAATGGGGATGGGAGGGAAATAGCATTTCCTGATCACTTGCTGGGAGTCATGATTCCTCTGGTTTCACTGAATGGCTGTTGGGATTGGATGACAATGTGCGGTACTTGGTGTCCCATCTTTCCTCAGTTTTTATTTCCTTTCATCTTTCCACCTCGGGTAACTGGTGATAGCACTTCAGGAGCAAGAAAGCTGCTTGGATCTGTGCTACAACTTGGCTTCAGCTCCAGAAGGTTTGGGGCCTCTTGAAATGGTGGCCGGTGCCATCTGCCCTTGGCTCCTTGAGCCTGTTGGAAAGGAGAGGTAGGGGAGCAAACAAGAACCACAGTTTAGAAAGAACCATTTCCCCAACATGGCCACAATTTGAAATCTACCCTGCATCTTCATTGCGTGTGTAACACCGTGTACATGCAAAAGTGATTGAAGACAAGCTCCTCAATGAACACAAGCACTTTAATGGCCATTTTAATCTCAATTAAGTATTTAAGTGAGGAATGGGTTATTTATTCCAGTATGCCCATAACTGGATGTTGTCTTTGTCAGGCAAGTGAATAACTGACTTCATTTTCATTAAAAAAAAAAAAAAGGTGGGGGCAGGGAAGACGGTGAGTGTTAGCTGTGTGTTAGAGGAGAATGGATTGACACTTTTCTATCCAGGGGAGTCTGCCTGGCTATTCTGAAGCATAGGGACGTTACACATCTTCTGAATCTGAGCAGAAGAGTTGGTTGAAATACAATATGAATATCCACTACTAAGAGGATTTGATGGTTTATAGCCCCCATGAATCATGTGTGAGCAAGAGTCACTGGAAAAGTCTAACCAGGGCCCTTAGTGAGATGGCATTAGGTTACCCAGTGGCCAGGGTCTTGCAGTTCTTTCAGAGCAGGAGATAGCAACATCATGGCTTTTCTTATCTTTAGGTCTATGTTTAAAAGACATTGCAAACGAGTGGGATTTACTGAGCCGTCCCTGGGGTATGTGCCCATCCTTGCGTGTGTGAGCGATTCACATAGAAAGTAGTCTCTGGAGGGCTCAGTTCTGCCCTCTGAACTGACAGATGCATCTACTTTGGAACTATGAATTTGCTCGTCTAGTGAAGCAGGTGTAATATAGGAATTTCTATGTTTTTATGCCCTTCTCAGCATTCCTAGGGACTCTTAGGCAGAAATTCATTGCTTACAAGGTAGTTAAATAAAGATGCTAAAGGATTAGCTAAAACATTATCCATGTGTTGCCCCAGAGTCGGTGCCAATATCTACCAACAAAAGAGAAGATTAATCTCAGAGCCTTTGGCTAAATGGCAAGCTGATGCCCAAGTCACGTCCCAGCATACTCCATGGCTGTTTTATCTCCATCCAAGGTGGTATTGATAGACTTATGGAATAAGTTTTCCTGGTCTCCAGAAGCTTGTCAGACTTCCAGTGACACGTTTTTTTTTTCAAATAATTCAGCTAGTCAGGCCCATCTGGAAACAGTTGTTTTGATGCTTTATGTCTTTCATGTGACCCCTAATAAAGGCTACAGAAAGAACATGGCTTGCAGAAGGATTGAGGTGTCCCAAAGCAGTATTTAATGCCCTGCTGACATTCAAATAAATCAGCACCTTCTTTGGTAGTTTGTGTGTTAGCACAAGCAGCCACAGAGGCTTGGGGTGATGGAATGTTTGCACCAGAGGGTCTTGGGAGCTCCTGAGCCCACCTTCCATTTAGGGAGACATATCCTCCATGACTTTTTCTCAAGGTGGCCTCAAGCTGTGGTCTCTAAATGCTCAGGGAGTGGGATGCTTACCATTCCCCAAGACAGCCTATTTCTTCTGCTAGGCCATGATAGCACAAGGAAAGTTCCTCTGTTGAGCTGGAATGTGCTTATATAACATTTGGTCCTAGTTCTGCTTTCTAAAGCAACAAAGAGTAAATCTCTTTCTCCGTAATGGACTGCATGGTTTAGACAAATGGATAGAGATATTGGATTTGATCCTGCTTTATCACTTAACTAGCTGGGGAGTTTAGCATCCCTCAGAAACTTGGCTTTCTGATCTCTTAGTGAAGATCAGAATCCCAATCACATGGGCTAATATATTTTAACCACTCATCACAGTGCCTAACATATCATGGATGCTTATTGAATGTTCCTTTTACCTTCTACTTCTCAGCACTTCAAACACTTGAAGGCTGCACATCTGTTTCCCTTTGGTCTTCTCTTTTCACAGCCACTAAACTGCAGATCAAAGGGATGGAGTTGAAAGTGGGGGCTGAGGAGGGGAAGGGGGAGCTGGGAAATATTTAAATCAGTGTTTCCTGAAGTGCTGGCATTGACAGGTGGTGAGAAGGATTCTTTTCAGATAACTCATGGATGATCATTCTACAATTTAAATTTAAATCTGCCTAAGTGATAGATTTCATAGTTTCCTTCTAGTATGGCAGATGATACTATTTTCTTTTGTATGATATTGATAGAAAGTTTGCTTTAAACATAAGTTTATTTAAGAATAAAGGTCAATCAGGGCAACTGGGTGGCTCACTCAGTTAAGCGTCTGACTTCAGCTCAGGTCATAATCTCACCGCTCATGAGTTTGAGCCCCGCATCAGGCTCTGTGCTGACAGCTCAGAGCCTGGAACCTGCTTTGAATTCTGTGCCTCCCTCTTTCTGTCCCTCCCCCACTTGCACTCTTATCTCTTTCTCTCAAAAATGAATAAATGTTAAAAAATTTTAAAAAAAGAATAAAGGTGAATCAAGAGCAAAAAAACACTCTGATGGTCTTTAAAATCAAATGAATTTCCAAACAAATAAAAATCTAGTTCAAAATCTCATTAGCTAGCCAATCAGAACAGGCTATATGCCTTATGATTCTAACTTTCTGATATGCTGGAAAAGGCAAAACATTGGAGACAATGAAAAGATGGAGCACAGGGGATTTGTAGGATACTGAAACTATTCTGTGTGATGCTACAATGACAGATGTAGGTCATTGTATGTTTGTAAAATCTCATAGAGTGTACAAGACAAAGAATGAATCCTAACCTAAGCTATGGACTTTCGTTAATAATAATGTATCAATACTGTAACAAATGTATTACATGGGCTAATGCTAGATGGCAATAATAAGGAAAGTGGGGGGTGAGTATGAGGGAGGGAGTGTATGGAAACTCTACTTTCTGCTCAATATTTTTCTGAAAGCCTAAAACTGATCCAAAAAAGTCTACTAATTAAAAAAATAAATCTCATTAGCTAAGCAAATTACCAGTCTGTTTATTCACTACTATATCTCCATTTGCCTCAGGATATTTCATGTCAAAAGCCAAACTAGTCACATTTCCCCCCAAAAGGATACAGCTAGCTACCTAGTTACCACCAATTGCCAGTCTCTAAGGTCCTTGGGCTCATTTCAAGTGGATATTGCGCTCCTATTACTCCTTAATTTACCACATTCAATTTATTACTAAATCTTGCCTATGCATCTCCCCCAACCCCTCCTCTTACTCTGCCTGGAATCTCAGGCTTATTTGATTATACAACTATTGCCATGGACTAGAAACTCTCATTACTCCAAGCCTCAGCTTCTCTGGGAACTTCTTGTGTGGTCTCCTTATCTTTAGTTTCTCCCCCATTCTCAAACCATCCACTAACATCTCTTAAAGTACTGTGCTAATGTCAATTTCATCCTATTTCCTCCTCTGCTTGAGAATTTATAAGTCTCTGTTCCCAACCATCCTATTGGGTAGAATGATCAAAGATATGGATATTGCGGTGCTCACCAGGTCAGGTCAGGGAGCTGGATGAAGATCAGCCACTCGCTGATCCAACAAATACAGTTACTTTACAAAGATCATTGTGAGTATTTATTGAGCACCTTCAGCGGATGGTGGTGTGTGCACCCAGGCAGAGGCTCTCATTCCCCTACCCAGTGCTGGAAGTGTTGGTGGCTGGCAGCCCTGAAACGAGTCCTTTTCTCTGGATTGCTCCCACCTGAAGGCAGCTACCTCCCAGGGGCAACCCATACCCAATGCCTGGTGGATGAAGGGGAATAAGGCCCTACCTCTTTGCCTTGATGCAGGACATTTCAAAAAGGCCATCGGAGTCCTAGAGCTCCGCATTGATTGGCTGCATGTGTGGTGACTGCACTGCGGGTAAGCTTTTCCCCACTCTTGCTCTCCTGCACTCCATCCAATAAACATCCTGCACTCAAACCTCCATCGTGGCACCGGGTTCATGGGGATCTGCATCTATGATAGCATCCAAGGTCAGTTAGGCTCTAAGTTTGTGCCGTTCCATTGATGTACACTTAAAAAAAAAAGGATAAAATGTAACTGATATTTTTTGAATAACTTCTGGGTTTCAGGTGCTATATAGGATATTTTATTTATGGGACTTCTAATCTTTACATCACCCTGGTGACACAGGTCTGCTTTCCAGATGAGAATACTAAGAATGAAAGGATTTGGAAATGTGCAGATGTGGTCCAGTCAAAAAGGTCTTTAGACTTAGGAAGCTCTGGTGAGTGGTAGCAAGGAGACAAAATGATAGCTTAGAACACAAAGGGCTTGGCGCTGAATTATCATTTACTTTTCCCTGCGCAGGGCCAAGTTTGGTGCCAGAGATGGAGGCTAAGTGGGACTAAGCAGGTTTCCCGTAAAACCAGCTCAAGGTTACTCCATTGCAAGGCCCACAGCCTCCCCACTCTCTCTCTACACATGAGCCCTCCATTTCCAGCCAGGTACTCTGCTTTCCATCGCTTTTACTAAATGTAACCAGGCCAACACCTGCCTTTTGTCCACGCCAGGTGTTTTCTTCAGAAATGCCCATTCATCAGCCCATGCCCATTATATCCATTTCAGTTTGGTTAAAAATGTATCTCCTTCAGAAAGCCTTTCCTTTTTTTTTTTTTTTTCTTCAAATAATTGCTTCTTTTTTTAAAAAATGTTTATTTATTTTTGGGAGAGAGACACAGAGTGCAAGTGGGGGAGGGACAGAGAGAGAGGGATACACAGAATCTGAAGCAGGCTCCAGGCTCTGAGCTGTCAGCACGGAGCCCGATGCAGGGCTCAAACTCATGAACCATAAGATCATGGCCTGAGCTGAAGTTGGATGCTTACCTGACTGAGCCACCCAGGCGCCCTCCAGAAAGCCTTTCCTAATGCTACCTGAGATAAAGAATTCGTCTCCCCAAGTAACTTAAACCCTCAGTGTGGTTACAGCTGTTCTAGTCATATCTTAAGTCAGACCCTTTGTCAGAGGCTTCAGAAATCTTCTTTGAATGAGGTTGAAGATCGAGTTGGTCTCTAAGCTCACTTCCATGCTGAGGAAAGGCACAGGAAGCAAAGTGACATACTAAATTTGTCATGCTAAAGTTCAGAGTTTTGGGAAACTGGCTAAGAGGAGGCAATTTGGGTTTCCTATGAATTCCCCTAAATCTGGACTCTGGGGCCTGATACAGGCCTGGTTGCCTCAGGGGGTGGGAGCCGAGCAAGGGCCCAGGCCCCGCATTTGAGTCCTAACAGGTCCAAAAGAGAGCAACAGGCCAAGCCAGTTCAGTCTCACCAGGCAGGCAGAGAAGCCGGTGCAGCGAGGAGGGGGATGGGATTTGAAATATTCCCTCAAAGCCATGTGTTCATGGAGAGGCACGAGGAAGACTCCTCTCTCCTGTGGGCATATGAGGAATGGGACCCAATGCCCTCCTCATCCCGCCCAAGCACCTGGGGCTTCTGATGAAAAGGTAAGCTCCTGGAGGACAACGTACCTCTCCTCTCACCTTCTCTGTGCCGTTGCCCAGAAGCTTCGAAGTGTCTCAAGCAGGACATTACTGTGTCACTTGTCTGCCAGTGCTCCTTAGGATAACAGACCCCAGAATGCCTATTGTAACCAGCTTTGTTAAGCAGATGTACTCTTCTCTATTTATGACCACGTCTATGGCACCCATGTGATTTCTATGTGTTTTTCGGATGCCACTGGGCCTGGACTTTTCTGCCAGGTTGACTGGAATGTCTAGAACATTTTATCATCTGCAGCTGGGAAATCACTGAACTGTCTGAGTATTTTCCTATGTGGGCGATTGTAATGTCAGCCAAGGCACAACTAGGATTTTAAATAAGCCCAAACTGTTCCATGATGTAATTTAGGAGTGAGCGTAATGTAAAGATGGAAAAGTAAAGGCTTTTTATTGTGATAACCCAGTTGTTAGAGTTCTCTCCCCTCATCCCTCCTAAGAAAGTCTTCATATGTCTTCTTGTGTTTATGATATTATCAAGGATCAAAAAAACTCGTGGTTTCTGTTAGCCATTTGGGGCCCACTGGACATATAAATTTTCTGTGAAGACCCAGTGAGGATAGTTTGGTTATCTGTTGTCTGAATGCCACTCATTAGGCTGGCTTAGAGAATGCCAGGGAAAATACAGGATGCCCAGTTGCGTTTGAATTACTGATGAGCAACAAATAACTTTTTAGTACAACTATGTCCCAGATATTGCACGGGACATACTTACACTAAAAAATAATGTTATTCGTTTGAAATTGAAATATAAATGGGAATTCTGCATTCTTACTTGCTAAATCTGGCAACTGTAGGCTGACAGGAACCTGGCGAAACCCCTTCCTCCCTCCAAGGAGAAACTTTGGTCATGAGTAAAGCCTTTCGTCAGGGCAAAGGGGAAAGAGCGTGTTTTTAGCAGTGGCCAAGAAGGTCAAAATAATTCACATTGCCCCATCAAAATCTGTTCTACTTTTGAAAAGCAGAAACAGTTTGGGAAATGGCATAGCCAGTGGCCTGGGAATGAGACAGATGGCCTCATAGGTGTACATCTAGAATATCAGCCAGCCAGTGTAGACATCGGTTTGGCCATTGGCTGTGGTGGCATCACAGCCACATGCTGGGAAGGGGAAAAAGGGTGAGGTTATGGGGAGTCAGCATGGTAGAGTGGGCTTGGCTGAAGGACTGAATGGTTGTCTAATATCTGGTCTTCAGTTACAGGGCACTTGGCCTTGGTTTGGGCTGGTAATAAAATCAAATGAGATCCAATGTGGCAGTCCAATCAAAGGGAAAGTTGGGACTCCTGAAGAGAGAGGATTGGTGAGACTTCGGGTAATAGTTAGGATCCTTGACCCAGTGGGGATCTGGAAAGCATGGCATGTGGTGGTGGTGGCTGAGGAAGGGAGAGTGAATGAAGAAAACAGCTTGAGGGTTTTGGACTCTTGGGCTTCTCCCAATACTGTAAGGACCCTTACAAGGTGGCCTGTTTGATTCTGGGTCCAGCCCAGGAGTGAGATTGAGGCAGCTTAAGTCCTGCCTGCTGGTCAGGTTGGCCAGTGCCCAGGAGGTGCTAGGCCCATGAGACTGATAGAAAGAGCCAAGATCTGAATAGCTCAGGAGAGACTAAGGTAACAGCCATAGAATTGCCTCATTTGTGCCAGGAATGTGTGCGGGGTAGGCCACGGCCATGTGCCAGGCGCCATTTGAAGAAGCAGCAAAAAAGTTGGGGATGCACGACTGACTGAAACAGCAAAGTACAGGCCAAAAAGGCAGGTGAGTCATCATATAAAGATAGCACTAGAAGCCATAAAGCTCTTTGAAAAACAGAAACAATTATAAAAAGGTGGGAATAAGCTTTTGTAGGTTGTGTGTGATCTCTGGCTAGGTTCCCACGCTCAGCAGGAACCCGTCCTAAAAAGGTTTTCACTGGGGGCAGCTTGCAGGTTGAACAGCCTGAGCCCTCAGGAGAAAAGCACAAGTTTCCATTAGGTCTGACGTCTCGATTGATTAATTGCATTGAATGCCTTGTGTGAAGTCATAGAAATAAATTCAGGTGGACTGGGGGCACCAAAGCCAACAAGAAAGGGACTTCCAGGGAAGAGAATGGGAGATTGAAAGAGGAAGTAAGGAGATAAAAGGAAAGACATGGAAAGAGAGAAAGAGGCCACACAAACATGTAGGCACTCTGTCCCCTTAGAGCCCCTGCTTTGTGCATTGTGACCAAATATCCTAAAGGCTAGTCTCTGCTAGACATTATTACCTTATTTTTTAAAAGCTTATTTATTTGTTGAGAGAGAGAGAGAGAGAAAGAGAGAGAGAATGCTCCATGCTCTTAGCGTGAAGCCTGGTGTGGGCTCAAACTCACAAACCATGAGATCATGACCTGAGTTGAAATCAAGAGTTGGATGCTTAACCGACTGAGCCACCTAGACGCCCCTAGACCTTATTATCTTATTTTAAAATTTAAGTTATTTTTAATTTTTTAAAATTATTTTTAAATCTGAGTATAGTTGACACTCAATATTACGTTAGTTTCAGGTATACAACTTAGTGATTTGACAAGGTAATACACTGTGCTATGTTCACCGCAAGCGTAGCTACCTTCTGCCCCCTTACATCACTTTTACCATATCATTGACTATATTCTTTGTGCTCTGCCTTTTTTCCCCCCTGTGACTTACTCATGCTGTAACTGGAAGCCTGTATCTCCTATTCCCCTTCACCCATTTTGCCCAAATCCCCAGCCTCCTCCCCTCTGGCAACCGTTAGTTTGTTCTCTGTATTTATAGATCTGATTTTGCCTTTTGTTTTGATACAAAAATGTTTGCAATGCTATTACCAGCTTCTATGAGGCATTCCTTACTCATATTGTTTTCTACTGAGTTGATTTATATTAAACTGTTGGAAAGTTCACTGTCTGGATGTGGATGCTGTTGGCCTTGAGTACTTCTTAGTGTTACTTCTAAATGTACTTCAAAGTGCTCAAATCTTCAGAAACTGAGAAATATTCTCCTAGGTCCATGTTTTCCTTTTCCCAGAAGCCTGAACTCCCCACCCAAGTTGGTATCAATGTGTGGTCTCTGTTAAAATGGTGTTTCCTCTCACTTGCTTGATTTTTGTGTTTACCACATCCCTATCTATACCCTTAAATGTAAAATAAACTATTTCAAAGTGATTTTTTTGCACTTCTAGAGTTTAAATGGGCAGGAATGCATAGTTCTATTAAGGAAAAAATATATGAACTGGGGTAAAATAAAAACATGCATTTTCCAAATTCAAGGCCAAACTCTGGAATTTAATCATCTCATAAAAATAAACCATTTGAAAATTACTTAATTCATCACCGATTCAGCCTGGACATTAGATATCAAGGAACAAAGACAATAAAGTTCTGTTAGCATGAAAAGTCCAAAGCATGTTTTATATAAGTGTTAAGGGTTTAGGATAAGATAGTCACTGTGTGACTCTAAAGAAAAGTTTAGTTTTTAGAGAAGTCTCCAGTGGGTGAGCAAGGTGTAATGTTGGGAGCACACAGGATGAGGAATCTTCTGGATTCTCAGTATAATCCACCACAAGTAATTTAACATCAGACCTTCATGTCTTTGCCTATAGATGAGAGATAGTGCTGTGGTCTGAATGTTTGTGTCTGCCTCTAATTCATAAGCTAAAACCTAACCCTAAGGGGATGGTATTAGAAGTCAGGACCTTTGGGAGGCCACTAGGTTATGTGAGCAAAGCCCCGATGAATGGAATTATAAAAGCAGTCAGGGAAAGCTTCCTCACCCCTTCAGCCATGTGAAGTGACAGAAGGAAGACAGCCTTCTAGGAGAAAGTGGGACCTCACCAGACACCAAAACTGCTGGCACCTTGATCTTGGACATCTCAGCCTCCAGAACAGAACTTCTGCTGTTGATAAGCTACACATTCTATGGCATTGTTTTTTTTAGAGCAGTCCAATCAGACTAAGACAGAGAGATAGTTAAGGTCTTTCCCAAATTCTAGACTCCACAGCAAAATCCATCGAATTCCCTAAGGCACCTGGCTTATAGTGCGCTTAGAGTCCCTAGGTTCTTCCCAGATGCCCCACATGCTGAAAACATTGTTATCTTGGGCATCAACCTATAACCCAGTTGTGGTATACCTTTTTGCTTATTAGTCAGGAAGCTCTAGACTAGAACTTAGAACTACTGTAGAATGGAGAATGACAGTTTACACAATAAGCATGATACTACTAAAATACTCTTTATTTTTATTCTTTAATTTTTCGAAGAAAACTCCAGAATGAATGAGAAGGAACAGATCTGAAAGGGGGAAGAAAATAAATTTAGTTGGGGACATACTGATTTCAGGGCATCTCTGAGATATCTGAGTGCAGTTGTTGAGATGTTAGGTAGATGCCCAGATCTGGAAGTTGATGGAAATCTGAGCTGGAGAGAGTTCTGGGTGTCATGCATGTATAGATGAGATTTGAAACTATGGGTGACATTTCTTTGAGAGACTGAGAAGAATCCAAGAGGTGGGTTCAGGAGAACACTAATATTTTAGGGGTTATGAAAGAGAAGGAGCCATAAAAAGGTATAGGGCTCATATGGAGCCATTTACAAAGTGATTTAATGTCATTTCATAAGTGAAAAACAAGATACATTGATATGTGTAGATACAAGTTATGCTATGTAATGACACACATAAATATAGGCAAGGGCACATGCATACAGTGGACCTGTTCATTCGTTCATTCATTCACAGTAAATGCATTCTTTCTTTCAACTAATATTTACTGAGTACCTACTATGTACCTGGAATTATTCTAACCATTGGAGATACAACAGTGAGCAAAATAGGTCATGTGCCTTTTCTAGGGAGTTTAATTGTGGCGCGCATGCACACACACACACACACCACACCACACCACACCACACCACACCACACCACACTAAATACTTTAGAGCCTACTTCCCAAGAGGTAGAGCAGAATGCAGACAGGCTTGTGTTTTTCCTGGGCCAAGATCCTTTATCTTCCGAAAGGATTGCTTGTCATCACCACCCACATATTGCTTTGGCCCTGTTGTTATAGTTGTCTTTTTTTTTTTCACTTAAAAGGTTAACTGGATAGTTGAATTACAGGATTCTAGCCAAAGTCTGCCTCCCTGAAAGGAGTTCCCAGCTAATCAGTAAGCCGGGCTGGTTTGGCATCTGTCTTACATTACTGAGGAGCTGGGCATCTGCAGGCTGAGATCATAGTGGGGAGGCATCAGAAGGACCTTGATCTGCCTTCACACTGTCATTGCCAAATGACAGGAGAGCAACACAGGGCATGGTTCGAATCTGAGATGGCAGGTTCTGAGGACAGAGCCTGCAGGGTTCATTTTTTATTGGAAACTCTTTTGTTTTAATCCATTGCCAAATATTGTAACTCCTGTTCTTCCAGCTCCAAAAAGTGAAAGGAAATCTATAGTTTTCACTTTATTGTTTCTCCCAGATTATTATTATTATTATCATTATTGATGTTGTTGTTAAATTTTCTCAAATAATTAGAAGGTCAGAGATTTTCTCCATTTTTGGGCCAGTCTGTTCTGGGTCCCCTTAGATGATAAGCCAGCTCTACCTCTAGAATTTCCTATTTTTATTAATGGCACCATCCAATGATGTGTCTAATCTCTCTGGTTTTTATTTATTTATTTATTTTTATTTTTAAAATTTTTATTTTTTTTATGTTTTTTTACTTTATTATCGAGACAGAGAAAGACAGAGCATGAACAAGGGAGGGGCAGAGAGAAGGGGAGACACAGAATCCCATGCAGGCTCCATGCTCTGAGCTGTCAGCACAGAGCCTGACGTGGGGCTCCAATCCACAAACTGTGAGATCATGACCTGAGCTGAAGTCAAGACACTTAACTGACTGAGCCACTCTCTCTGGTTTTTTAAAGTAATTTTCCAACCAGAGATGCCTGGGTGGTTCAGTTGGTTAAGTGTCCAACTTCAAGTCATGATCTCCAGGTTTAATGAGTTCAAGCCCCACATTGGGCTCACTGCTATCAGTGCAGAGCCCCCTTCAGATCATCTGTCTTTCTCTCTCTCTGCCCCTCCCTGCTCTCTCTCTCTTTTTCTCCTCGCTCTAAAAAGAAAAAGTAATTTTTCATCCAGAAAGCTTTTCTTCCTTTGTACTTTTTCTCCATTGTCTGGTTTGAGACCTATTTGAAAGCCTATACGATATTGGAGATGGGAAGGGGGCAATCTTTATGGGTGAGGAAATACTTCATTATGCCTAAAGTTTTGGCCGTCCTTGTCATTTTTACTAGTGAACTTAGCGTAACCCTAAACTCCATCATCTTTCATGATCTATTCTATCTAATTAGTTATATATGAAGTCAGTTTCTTAAAATACTCTCTGTATAAGCATTTTTTGGCCAATAACTTTCAATGAATCCCTATCATGGTTGGAATCCAAATGCAGTAGCCTACCCTTTGACCTACTGATTAACACTTCTAGGAATTTATCTTACAAGTACAGTCACACAAATGCAAAATGACCTTTTCGCAAAATTACTTATTATAACATTACATGAAGTAACAAATGATAGGAAATGACTTAGGTATCATTTAAGGGACAGATTAAATAAATTATGATTCGTACATACAATGGATTAACATTCAGGTAGAAGAAAAGGAAATTCTTCATATACAGATGGTAATGATCTCTAAACTGTACTGTAGAATGATAAAAGCTAACATTTAAAAGAAGGCTACACATGCACACATATGCACATGCACATATTTTCCTCTGTATCTGGGAAGAACACTTAGGGAACATCAATTCCTTCTGGAGCAGGGACTGGCCAATGCCACCTTTCTCCTTTCCCCCTGGGATGCCATGCATGGAGAGCTGTTTCTCCTGCAGGGTGAAGTTCCTTAGTTCCCAGAAAGGAATCCCTGTCTTCTCTAATGTCAGATCTCTGCAGCCTCCAAGTAAGATGTTGCTCAGCAGGTCTGAAGGTGTATTTGTGGTTCGATGTCCTTTTGAAACCTGCCTTGATCCATAAATGAGTTCCCTTTCCAGCTAATGCCATATCCTCTGACTCAATGAGATGTTGCTTAGTGGGTGTCCAGTCTTCATTGAGCACTGATTTCATAAGGTCTGGGTCCCAGAGGCCTTTCCTAGAGCAGAAATCTCCTGCTCTTCACGTGGGATTTTGCCTGGAAAATGGCAAAACTCTGTCTACTTATTCTTTCGGTCCACCAAAACATAACGAGATACAATGTGATACTGGAATAATAATAACAACATAGTGATAGCTAACAAATATTTAACTATTCACTCTGTGCCATGCACTGGGCCAAGTACTCAACCTGCATTAATCCTTATAATCTTTACAGTGGCTCTGTATAGTAGCTACTATTCAGCATCCATATTTTAGAGATACAACAACTGATAACCTACACAAGTCACTTGCCCAAGGCCGCACAACTACTAAGAGGAGAAGCTGAGATTAGAACCCATGTAATCTGTTCCAGGCCCCGAAACACTTTACACTCTGTACCAAGTGTACCTTGCAAGCTGTTATGATACATCGATCTTCATAGGATGGCTTTTTGGCCCCCATCAAAAATTTCCCTCTTTAGGGCCACTCTCTTTCAACTTGACTTAATGTCCTAGGTCTCACATAGCTAGCAAGTGAAAGGACAAGGGTTTGAAATCAGGCAGTCTGGGTCCCAAGGTCAGGCACCTGATCATTATGCTAGCCTGCCTCTCTGGAGTGAGACTGATGGTGGACACTTTATGGCTAGTAAGGGCCTTGGCCTATACCCCAATGTTGAGCTTAAGTGATCTATGGTATTCATGGAACATAACACATTTCCTGATGAGAACTTTGGTGTCTGAAAGATTTGCTTTAACTCCTTCCTGAAAAAGCCCACAGCTGACAGGGACCCACAGAGACCACACCAGTCCTCACAAGGAACCCTGTGACTCCTCCACATAGGTTTGTTGATGCCCCTTGTCTGATGGTTTCATCCCCACAAAACATGGCCTGGTCAGTGACCACATACTGGACCCATCCATAGCACCTCCTTTCTTTTTTTTTTTCTTAAAAAAATTTTTTTAATGTTTTATTTATTTCTGAGAGAGAGAGACAGACAGTGTGAGCAGGGGAGGGTAAGAGAGAGAGGGAGATACAGCATATGAAGCAGGCTCCAGACTCTGAGCTAGCTGTCAGCACAGAGCCTGACATGGGGCTTGAACCCACAAACCGTGAGACCATGACCTGAGCCGAAGTCAGACGCTTAACTGACTGAGCCACCCAGGTGCCCCAATAGCATCCCCTTTCTTAAGTGTGGGTGTGCAGGGGGTCTTATCCTTGATCCTAGACCCTTTTGTGGAGGGGAAGAGAAGGAGTGGGGTGCAAAGAGATAACAGAGAGTTCAAGCTCTTTCAATGTTCACCTACAGGTCCACGTCCCCCAGGCAGCCAAGCCTACCCACTCAGCCTTAGTGATCTCCTCCCCTAAATTCCTGTGAATCTAATTGTGATTACCCGTAGCACTGTCCAGAGCTAACCTGGTGGCCACTTACTGTGACGGATGAAGGATCGTGCCGTGCCCCCAGGCAACTCAATACCTTTATGCCTTCAACAATGTTTACTGAGCGTCACCTTGATACCATGTCACCAGGTAGCAAAAAGAAGATCAAGACCCATTCCTGCCCTAAGGAATTCATGGACCAATAGAGCAACAATTTACATTTCAGTGAAGAAGTCATCACTGAGGTCTGTGGGCCATGGAAAGGAGACCTCCGAACTCTTCCTGGGGGATCACAGAAAGCTGCCAAGAGCAGACTGAACTTGACATGAGTCTTGAGGGTATAAAAGGAGCTTTTGAGGGTGACAAGTGGAAAAAGAGCAAGGGAAAGGGGTATTCAAGAGGAAGGCATGTAGAAGAATTGCAACTAGTTTAGTATAACTGAAGTGTACAGTTTCTGTAAAGAAGCAGAGAAGATAGGGTGAGCTAAAACCCATCTCCTCATAGAGGAGATGAGGCATGAGCTAAAACAAAGTTTAGTTTAGTTTAGGTTTCTTAATGGCAAGGATTTTTGTCTGTTTATTAACGTACCTCTGGTGTGCTCCATAGCACCTGGCATAGAAGAGGTGCTCAACACATATTTGTTGTATATGAAAAAAATGAATGTATGTCAGATCCAGAAATGCGAACCTTGTCCTGGAAGATTAAAGGATTTCAGGCTTATGTGTGACATGATTAGACACTCATTTTGAATAAACAAATAAAAGGGCTCAAAACAAGCATATGGACACCATCCATTTACACATCTATGTAATTTCCAGGATAAAATAATAGCAATACAAATTTAAAATGCTAAGTAAAGTAAGAATGTGCAAGACATTCAGTAAGCAAACTGTAAAGCTTAATAGAAAAGTAAAAAGAAGACTTGACTAAATAAAGAGAAACACCATGTCCCTGGGCAGGAAGACTCATATTGTAAAGATGTCATGCTTCCCTAAAACAATATATAAATTTAATAAAGTTTCAGTTAAAAATCCTAGTGGGATTTTGTGGTACTTGACAAATAGCTCTTAAAATTCATTTGTATGTATAAATGAATGAGGACAGCCAAGAAAAATTTGAAAAAGCAAGAAAAATGAGAAGGGAGCTTGCCTAACCAGATCAGAAGGCACTATATAAATCCATGGTAATTAAAACGCTATGGCGCTAGGGCAAGAACACACAGAATGGAACAGATAGACTATCCAGTGCCAGGTTCATGTGTGTACATAGACTTAGCATCTAGCAAGAGCTTACATTTATTGAGTACTTACTACGTAATTGGCACGGTTCCAAGCATTTTGTATTACTCGTGAATTTTCACGGACAGCTGTGAAGGAGGTCCTCTTGGTACCCTCAGGTTAGAAATAACAAAGCACATGGAGATTATGCTACCTGCAAGCTAGTGAGTGGTATCCAGGCTTTCAAACTCAAAAGGCTTCATTTTCAGTCACAATGAAATGATCTTTCTGCAGGTGAAAAACCAGGGGAATTAAAAAAAGAGAGAGAGATAAAAAAATTTGACTATATACCCACTTAAAGTAATACATGGGAAAAAATAATGCTAAAAGGAAAATGAAAACTAGGCAAATATTTGCAAAACACATGAAAGCAAAGGGCTACTATTCTTGATATATAATGATATATATAGGGCCACATAGTAATATGTAATACTACTATTATTAACTATTATAATTACTATATTAATATATAATATATACAAATCAATAAAATATGAATATCTAAATCGAAAAAGTAAGGAATCAGTGTGAACAGGCCAGTTCAGAGAAGAAGTACAAATGGCCAATAAGCATATAAGATGCTAAGTTTCAATAACAAAGAAATAAAAATTAAAATGATTTATGAGTTTTTTCCCTCTCAGAACGGCAAAGAGTAAAAGGATTTATAAATGGCTAAGGTTCCTTAGAACATGTTAGTGGGAACAGTGGTCTGCCAAACCATATTTCCGCAGAGCCTGAGGTAAAAGATCAGTAAAACTGATTCTGCCTTTATTTAAATTTCTCTCATTTTGTTCATCATGGATGTCTGCACATGTATTATGATTTAAAAAATATTACATTAAAATATTGTTTGTCTTGATTACTGAGTTTAATACCTCCTTAAATTTTGAGCCCAAGGTGAAGTACCATCTCGCCCCAGTCCCAAACCTAAGTGGAAAAATAGATCATTACTACCTTTGAGAATTGCTTACAAATATAAATCAACCTGTTGGATGCAGTTAGCCACTAATATAGCCATTCTTTCTCCAGGAATTTTACATAAGCTTATGACTCGGCAAGTACATAGCAATATATGTACAGGGATGCTTATTGTAGCACAATTCAGAAGGAAACAATTGTAAATAATCTAACAGATCAGTAGTAGGGGATTGGTTAAATAAAACATGGTGTATTTGTGCAAAAGACTACTATGCAGCCATTAAAAATGATGGCATAGAGGCGCGCATAAAGGAAATGATACATATTGTCTTAAGGATTAAAACTTTCAAAAGCCAGAGTATATAGAACTATATGTCCACAATAATCCCAGTTATGCAACACACACACTCACAGCTCTAAAAAAGTCTCAAAAAGTAATATCTTTATTGAAGTCATTTGAAGATATAGCCAAAGGAAATAGTTACACTTCACAAAATCTCACTTACTATAGCAGCTACTCTTCAATTCTGTAGCTCTACCTGTCATCCAGGGGCCTGGTACTTGCTGCACATTAGCCCTCTTCCCTGGAAGGCAGGTGTAATAGATGTTTGTTTCTATTTGGGGGAATTCCTCAGCTTATGAGTTGGCTCCCTCCATGGAAGCCAGATTCTTGCTAGTGTAGCTTCTCTTACAGCCAGAGCATGGACATGTGACTTGGGTTGAATCATAGTGAGCTGTCCTTGCCCAGAGTAGCCAATCTGGTGATGGTGGCAGCAGGCCCATCCAGTGCCCGCAAGTGGCCATGGCAGAGGCCCATGTGGCAGCATCCATGCCGCGCATCTGTGGAGTCAGCGGGGCAGGCTGCTTCAGTGTCGAACAGTGGGGCTGTGGCGTCACCTCCAGACTAAGCTATACAGTGTGACTGTGCCTTGGTTCTGGCCATAGAGTCTGCAAGCCTGGTCTTCTGGCCTTCCAGGGACTCTGTGAATGACCTAATATCCTTTACTAAATCACTTTTCTGCTTAAATTAGCATCATTTGCAATTAAGAATCCTGATTCATACATATTTATTTTGGAGGCCACCATATATACATGTTGTGGAGGGATCTGATTTCAATGTTCATTTTTCCACACCTTAGGTCCCCCGCCAAAAGCAAGCTTATAGGTTAAGTCAAGTGAGGTTTTGAGCAACTTTATTCCTCTAGAGCTGTGTAGTGCAATGTGGTAGCTACCAGGCACATGTAGCTAGTTAAATTTAATTAAAAGTAAATAAAATAAAAGCTTCCATTCCTCAGTAACACTAGCCATGTCCTGAGTGTTTGAAAGCCACATGTGGCTATTAGGTACTGTACTGGGCAGTGAGATTTAGAGCCTTTCCATCATCACACACAGTTTCTTATTGGACAGCACAATCTAGAAATTTCTTGAGATTTCACCCACCCACCTCACTGAACCATCTCAGAGAGTAAAAGACCACTTTGGAATATATTCATCGCAGCCCAGACATTTTATGTTAACAGAAGAGTGATCTTGCTAACCAGACAGGATATGTTTTACTTGCAATGTTTAAGTTGTTCTTTCTTGCTTGCTCTGTGCCTTCCAATCCTCCCTTTTTCCTTTCCTTTTCTTTGCCAGACTCATGCTGGTGAACGTGTTCAAGTTATTTGGGCATACGCCATAAGTCTCCTATGAAAGTATTGGCCCTGTCAACTTCACAGGGTTGCTATGAGCATAAGAATATAGTTCAGCAGATTTCATGTTTATGACCGGTCTGGAATGAGCCCTGTGATGAGATGATCCTACGATTTTAATCATTTGACTCTGAGCAAATCACTCAACTTTTCCCAGATTCCAGTTTCCTCACCAGTCACCTGAAGAAGTCGAATGAGATCATTTTTAAGGTTTCTTCCATCACCAACATTCAAAAATTCTTTTTTTTTTTTAATGTTTTATTTATTTCTAGGGGAGAGAGAGCATGAGCAGGGGAGGGTCAGAGAGAGAGAGGGAGTCACAGACTGAAACAGGCTCCAGGCTCTGAGCTGGCTGTCAGCACAGAGCCCGACGCGGGGCTCGAACCCACGAACCGCGAGATCACGACCTAAGCGAAAGTCGGACGCTCAACCGACTAAGCCACCCAGGCGCCCCCAACATTCAAAAATTCTATTATCCCATATGTAATCCCAGAGACTTTATTGTTTCTTCAAGAGAGCTGAGACTAGAGTCTAGAGTTCTGGGGCTGGTGGGCAGTGGTCAGGGAGGTAGAGATGACAATCTAGAATGAGTCTTTATTCAAGATTTGATGTGTAGTAGCCCATTTTGCTGGTGACAAGGCTTAGGATGCAAAAGGCAGAATGATAAAGCAAGAGGCTCAAACCACGACTTCTTTTTCAAATGACTGTATTTTTACTGCTCCGGAGTTAATGTTTAAACATTCAGAAGCAACTTGCAAATAAGTGAAGTTTAAAAACTGCACTTTGTCTTTGGGTGGCCCAGCTTTATGGTTGGCAACACATTCCTTGGTGTGGGAACACAGTCTACCCCAAAGCACTGTGTATTCTTTAAAAAAAATTCAAGCACGTATTTCAAAGTTACCCCTTTAGGTCAGCCATCTGGTCCATCGCAGAGAAATGCTACGTGAGCCCCTACGAACGGTTTTCTATCCAGGAGTTCAAAAACACGGAGTATCAACCTGTCTCTGCTAAATCCCTTCCTCCCACACCTTTTATGACCAGATTAAAATGTTAGGCCAAAGCTTCTTGAGAAGCAAGGGTATTATTCTAAGGGAGAGAGTATTAAGCTCTTGTGGATTTGGTAGTTTATAAGATCTTTGGAACTCTCTAACAGGAAAAATGGATATTCCTCATTGTTAACAGGGAACTGCATTATAACAGTATTCATTGTCATAACATTCACTAAGCAATTTCTTTGTGTGAAATACTTTATTGACATCCTCCTTTTGCAAATATGGACATAGGCACAGAGAGGTTTAGTGATTTGTCTTGCCTTACAGTTCATAGTTCATCCACGGCTTTCAGAGGATTTGAAACTTACAGCTGTCACGACCATGTTGCTGCCACATGCAGGTGGAAAGTGATCGCAGCACACAGAAGTAAGGGGTGGAAGAAGCTGAGAACAGTCTTGTCCCAAGGGCAGCACGTGAGCCTTAAAGTCACTTGTGCCCAAGGCAAGTCTACCTGTGCGCTTTGAAGTTTAGGGGATCATTTTTTTTTTTTCACTTGAAACTTCAAGAATCCTACTTGATAGACACTTGTTTTAATTAGTGTTACCAATGCAAAGATACATGATCTTATCCAAGGGATAAGTTTTAACTCAAGAATATACAGAAAAATAAGTCAATGATCTTCTCCCGAGTAAGGTGAAGACCTCCGAGCGCTGGCTGAACGTGGTGGCGCACATGTTAGCTCATCCCCCTTTCCTCGTTCTGGCACCGAAGCCCCAGACTGTAGTGGGAAAATAATTTAATGTGGCATTTTGCTGAAATATCCTGTAGATATTTTAGGTATTTGCACAGGGAATTTTTTGACCTTTGAATAATATATGTGCTCAGAAAGGTCTTGGGATATTTTAACATGTTGAACTGAGATAGGCCTAAAGGGGTTTATTTTGGTCTCTGTTGGCTGCTCCTTTTTTTTTTTTTTTAATCCTGTTGGAATTTTTTAGTTTCTATGAGGACACTTTCAAGATTTTTTTACTGCAATATATTTCATGCTATTGGATTGTCCTTGTATCACAGGTGACAGGCAGCTAGTTGATAAACGTTCCAGAAGGAGGCTCCATTAATGCTCTAGGTGCATTACTGCTGACCTGAGGTGGCCACTTCCACCTCCAGCAGACACCTTCAACTTAATGTGTCCCAGAGGGGGTGCTGGGTACTTAGAATGGACACATACTTTTCTAACATTTCAAACCTGGGCTTAATTCGTTGGAAACATGAAGTACAGGTGATCACAGGCATGAACAGGTCAGTATAGCTACAGGCTTCGTGAAGACTGGATCTCCTCCACAGCTGGTTTTTGACTGAGGAGGTGAATATGATCAAGTCTACTTTTTGGCAAAGGAGACAGGAAGTGATTCTGCTCTTAGGGCCATAGGAGAGACCTCAGCTCAAACTGGGGATCGGTTAAAAGTGCATGCATTTTGGCTCTTCTGCCAAAAACCTGAGGAGACAGATTCACTCAGAATGCAAGGGGGTCCTCTGGCTAGAGCTTGGTGCCTGTGGAGGACCTGTTAACCTTTCTGTGCAATTGAGCTACCCGAAAATACATTTCTGCACTGGAACACCCTTTGGTTCCTAAAAAGGGGAACTTGCAAAGTGGAAGTTTGCTGGGAGGAATGCTATGATTTTGTCTTAAACTATATTAAGCCCGATTTTCTTCCAGACTAATGAAAGTGCATGAGTTCTCCCTGTCATGTTCACTGCTGAGTTCCCAGAGTCTACCACAGTGTTTGTATACAGCAGGCACCCAAAAGTTATCTCTTGAGTGAAGAAATGCACTAAAGTGGTGAACAAATCCCTTGAAAATACAGAAACCACCTTACTGAGGAGACTTTGGAGCTGAGTAGCAAAGAATGACTGGGGGGTCTTGGTGAAAGAAGGGAGCAGAGGTGAGGGAAAAGAATTACAATCAAAGGGAACAGCCTGTACAAAGGATTGGAGGCATAGGCTTTAAGCACCTAATAATTCATAACAGGAATCCATGAGTAAAATCTTGCATAAGGTAATAAATGACAGACTTTCATAAAGTGCAAATAAAACCCCAATTCATAAATGTCCTGCTGTGGACATTGGCCAGAAGTTGGACCTGAGATACAACATATGCATTATATTAGGCCAATTACCTTTGTGAGGTGATGAACCGTTGCTAGAAGTTGGCAGGTTCCTCCCTGCAGGTTTTATAAGGCTGTTGCATAATGTCGACCTATTCTAGAATGTTGCTGGGGGCTGCATTGCCAGGAGTACTCGTGAATCAGAGACTGGTCAGGAAAATACACTAACCTTCTGTGTTTGATAAAGCGGGAAATTCTTCTACAGTTGGTCTTTGGAAAACTGCCACGTTTTTGCCAATAGTGTACTTCTGAGACTACGAATTTGGCTTAAGGAATCTAAGACAATTTTTAGAAATCACTATATCTTTATTTTTTATTTTTTTAAACAATGATTTTTCTTTTCTTTTTAAAAATTTTTAATGTTTATTTATTTTTGAGAGAGAGAAAGGGAGAGAGGGAGACATAGCATGAGTGGGGGAGGGGCAGAGAGAGAGGGAGACAGAATCTGAAGCAGGCTCCAGGCTCTCAGCTGTCAGCACAGAGCCTTATGCAAGGCTCGAACTCACGAATGGTGAGATCATAACCTGAGCTGAAGTTGGATGCTTAACTGACTGAGCCACCCAGACATCCCGGAAATCATTTTATCTTTAAACACATTCATTGCCTTTTCAAAGAGTTGGTGTATCCATACAGCCTTCTTCAGGAAGAATAATCACCCTTTTCTATCCTCATTGGATGCTTCACCAAAGAAAATGGGGGACTCGGTCATTTCCAAAGGTCAGGCCACTGCGCTCACTAGATTATACACCCTACCTATGGAAGGGTAGGGGTGTCAGTGATCTTTCTAACCAACCACATACCTTAAATAGTAGTCATTTACCAAGGGGAGGGAAAAATGTAATATTCTTGATGCAAACCATCTGGTGCAGATTTAGATCATATCCTGAGGTGCTTGCCTCTGATTTCCTATTAGGGACCATTGAATGCTAACCAACCTTTCTGGAATATGAATTTTTATTAGGTACTGCAGATAACAACCAACCACACCCAGAGTGTATATTAAAATTAACTTATATATACATATACATACAGACACACATTGTCTATGCGGAACTATTTAAAGTAATTATAGAGGAATTGGCATATTAATTCTTGATTTTTTTCCCCTAACGGTCTCATCTGTGCCTCTACTGCTAATGAATAATGGAGTTAATAAGGCTGCATGAATGAACCAGCTTATATTGGACATTTCCTCTCTTTTCTGTGTCAAATAATGTTGTTCTCAAACATCTTGGAGTAGTTAGTTTTTAGCAAATCTAACCTTTATCCTTTCCTTTCCATCTTCTTCCTCTCCCAAAAATAAAGAAAAAAAAAAGATTCATGGTCCTAATACAAGCACTTTTGGAATTCAGTAGAAAGAATGGTGGACTGGATTTTTAAATTAAAGTGAAATTATAAATTAGGAAATTCTTACCTTTGCGTTATTGGACTGCCTAATTATCCTTTATCACAGTGGACCTCCAGTATGAGTCATGTTACATTTATTGTTAATGGTGACTACATACTGGAGATTGTGAAAATGTTTTATGATACAAGGTTTAATCATGTTGTACTTTTTCGTGTATTCTGAAGAGAGTTAAAGTTGGAATTAACACCTGGGGTTAGCACGTATGCACATTCACAGGTGTAATGTGCATCAGGAGAGAAGAGAGAGTAAAATCTCTGTCTTGTTTTGGCCTTAGGTGACAAGGTACGAGATGACCTTGGGTTTGATTCTCATTCCAGCCTTAGGGCTGGATGGGCACTGTGGATGGTGCTGAGAATGACATCCTGGGCAGATGTCCAGCCAGGTCTATGATTTGGGAAGCCCAGCACCTTAGTGCCTTCAGCAGGAACCATTTGACACAAAGAACGATGAGACAGGATGACTCCTGTGAGACTAGACTTCCTCAAAGCAAGTTCAAAGTATGTGCTTAATTGTGTGTGAGATTGGATGCTATTCAAAGACCAACCTACAGATCAATGGCAGTGAAAGACTTTACACATAAGAGCAATGATCCTTCCATGTGTTTCCTGCTCTGTGTTTTCCCCAGAGCTCTTGGGGATATTGCTTCAGAATCCTGGGAGGGAAGGACGGTGTGATGGAAACAACACCAGCTTTAGAATCAAGCTAGGAAGCTGAGCCGTGTGAGCCTGAGCAGCTCAGCCCCCCAGTACCCTCACCAGGTCCTCACATGTTCAATGTATACAATAATAGCTTTCTGACAAGGTTTGTGTGATGATTAATGAGATACCCCTTAGGAAAAAAAAAAGATTTTATTTATAATTGATTGCTGTCATCTAAGAGGGGTTGGTGGATGATAGTGGTTAGAAGACTTTTGTTTGCTTATGAGATTGATGGATGGTGGGATTGCAAGTTTGGAAGAGTTAGGATGGAGCTAAATGCTTTCACTCATTCCTCCAATACATGGTCAGTTGGGATGTGAGTGAATAGGGCAGACAAAGACCCAGATTGTATGGATTTTTCCTTCTAGTTTGAGGGAGGTAGATAATAAACAAACATACAATGTTTGGAATGATGAGGGTGCCAGGGAGACTAATAAAGCCTAGGAAGGTGTTCGGGAATGCCAGGAACAGGGCTGGTGGAGGGAGGTGTCCATCTAGACAGGATGCTCAGAGAAGTCTTCTCTCTGGGTCAATGGAATAAGCCATGCAAAACTCAGGGTTGAAGAGTGTTCTGGGCAGAGGTCGCTGAAATGCAGGGACCTTGTCACTCTGATGAGCCAGATGCGTTTCTAAGGAGATCAGCTGACCAGGAGTGAGTAGAGTGGGGGATGCATGATAGGAGGAGAGGGCTGGGAGGTAGGGCAGAGACCAGATTATGTGGGGAGGGTTGGGCAAAGGGGTTGGATTTTATCCTAGGTAGGGTGGGAACCTCTTGAGGTGTTTTTAAAAGAACACTCTGGTTGATGCTGTGTTTAGAGAGCAGGGAGGGATTTAGAAGGCAGGGAGTCTGAGGGAGCTGAGAGCCAGGAATAGAGTGATTTAGGTGCATCCTAGAAAAGGGTTGAGAGGAAACATGCCCCCTGGTCTGTTTCCCCATTGGCTTGGCTAGAGAAGAACCGTGGGGAGAAGAGAAATGCCCAAGGAACCTTTTATTAGGTTGTTCAGAGTGTGGCGTATGATGGAAGCTCTTACTTCCTCTCTCCTAGAGAAGCATCAGGAAATACTGTCCTGGTCAACAATGCTTTAGGGTGAGTAGATCCTGCATGGTGAGTGTGAGGTGTCTGTGTCTGACCTGATGGCAAAGCAGGGTGTTAACAAAGGCTATGACATATGTATAAATACGCTAATGTGCACAAAGCAGAAACTCATTAAGTGTGGCTTTCTTTACCATGGGGGAAGGGAAGGTGGGGAATAGTTTCAAACAGAGAGGGAGGCAAACCATAAGAGACTCTTAAATACAGAGAACAAACTGAAGGTTGATCATGGGGAGCTGGAGAGAGGGGAAATGGAAAATGGGCATTGAGGAGGGTACTTGTTGGAATGAGCACTGGGTGCTGTATATAAGACACGAATTACGGGAATCTACTCCCAAAGCCAAGAGCACACTGTGTATACTGTATATTAGTTAACTTGACAATAAATCATATTTTAAAAAAGTAATAAAAAGAACTTTGTGGAATTGAAAAAAAAAGTATGCCTTTTTCTCCTCATCCCTCATCCTTCGTCCTTGCTTTGCTTTTAGTTAGTGTCTAAGGTCATTTCCTCATTTGTGGAATGACATTCAACCAGCCCGAGTCCCTTTCAAGGTTGACAGTTTATAGCCCTATGGTTCTTTTATCTCCCAGAGAAGAAAGCTAACTATGTAAATTTGTCCTTAATTTTAATCATAGCATTTAACATAATCGTTTGGGGATCAATCTGGAAATCATCAGGGGATTCTTTTTCCTTTTTACTGCTCCCACAGATAGTGATTGTGCAACCGCGTGAAGGAAAGATTTTTGCTTTTGATGCTGCAGGGAATGGAAAGTTGCTGCCATCTGCCATGTAGTCAGAATCATAATTTCTTTTGCACCACATAAGAAGGCTTTTAGGAGACTAGAAGATGGTTCTGAGTAGCCCTGATGTATACATCCAATGGTGAGCGCCCCATTGCATAGGGGAGACACAGCCACGTTTGAGTAGTTCGATGAAAGAACAGCTAAAACAGATTCTAGATGATTTAACCTTGACTTAATGAAAGCCCAAGGGAGAGACCATAATTACAACTTACTTCTCTTTTTCTTGGCAGAGTCTAGAGTCCATTTTGTTTTCATTTTACTTATGGTATCCCTTCTACTCAGTTATCTCCTTTTAAGATAGTGGCTTTAAATGTTTTAAGAATCTTACAGTTCTTTTTCCTTTCAGCTGTATCCTGGGGAGTCAGCCTAGACTACCACAAGCAGTACATCAGAATGGGCATCTTGCAGCTAGTAAAAGGAGAATAAATTGCAAATTGAACATTTAACCTAACAGGACTGTGCTGATAGATGGCCATCAGGCACATGTGTCTATTTAAGTTTAAGTTAATTACAATTAAATAATGTTAAAATTTAGCTCCTCTGTCACACCAGACACATTTCAAGTGCTCAATAACCACATGTGGCTAGTGTCTACCATGTCAATAGCATAGATTTAGACTATTTCCCTCCTTGCAGGCAATTCTACGGGACAGCCTGGTCTAGGAATTTTAATGGATCAGGATCAAGAGAAGAGTTCTTTGGAGTGTAGAAAGGGGCAAGAGCTTCTTGCAAACAGCTTCCATGACATTTCAATTTCATACCCTTTAGCCACTGACATCATTAGCAATGGATCTGTGTGCTGGATCCGACTAATTTCCCCAGAGGAAGAAAAGTCAGGTGAAGTTTCCTACAATTTCCAACGTGTTCATGTTCACAAGAGCTTAGGTTCTTTTGCAAAGTGGCCAAGAGTACTTTCCGCACTCAGAAAGGGGACCCATCTACTGTAATCACAAGGCTCTACTGCAGTGAACTCAGCCATGCTCCTCTCTGGAGAAATAGATGGAGACCTTCTCGACAGACATATTTGTATTGCTCAATTGATGTAGGGACCAGAACAGCTTTTCGAGTATGAGGCTCTTGTGAGCCAAGCTGTTTTTCAAACAATATAGAGAAATAATAGCAATTCTCTTTTTCAAATACTACCTTGATCATGATGAGGCAAATGAGAACTTAACCTTGTTCTGAAAGCATCGTTGAAAGAGTATGTTCTTGCCAGATCTCTGTGCTCTTCTCTTGACTCTGGCAAGAATTGCCCTCAGATTCTGGCTATTGCCCTGGACACTAGATCCATAGGCCTTTCCCTGGAGTTCCTGTGTGGTTCATGCTGACCCTGCTCTCTGGGAACTCAAACTCAAGTGCAGCTTGGGCTCACCATCATTATGATCTCTGCAAGGAAGGAAACATTGTGCATGTGTGCCCATTTGCATACTTAGCATGGTGTCTGAGGATTGCTGGAAGCTGTTATTCTAAAGGCTTCTTGAATCAAGTCAGTTTCAATTAAAGGCAGCTTCATGGGACATAATCCCAGCTCAAATCATGTCCTGCAGGGAGCCATGAGGACTGAGCCCAAGGGTTTCCAGTTTTAAAGCTATAGAATAGGGCACAGAAAGGCCCAGTGAAATGCTGGTAGTGGCACAACACGTTAAGTATAGAATAAGCAAACGATTTTTCTTCTTTTATCGTTTATTGTCAAGTTGGTTTCCATGTAACACCCAGTGCTCATCCCAACAAGTGTCCTCCTTCATGCCTATCGCCCCCTTTCCCCTCTCCCCCACCCCCATCAATCCTCAGTTTGTTCTCAGTATTTAAGAGTCTCTTATGGTTTAAGCAAACGGTTTTTTGAACTGAAATTCCTGTTGAACTTTGTTCCCTTCACTCTGCTCTGCTCTTTATAAAGATGCTTTCTGTGCCCAGAGGAGAGGGGAAGATGGTGTCAATGTTGATTTTCACTTAATAGATTTTCCTTGCAATGTTTATTCGTTTTATTCAAAGCATCAGTGGCAAGTTGGCTTTCGTGCACCTTGTCATCGTGCTGACAGTGGGAAGAAGAGAAGCGGGACACAGACTCATTCTTTCCCTGCCCTTTAGGACCATAACTTGGGTTTGCCTTCTGTTTGAGTGCAACAGGCTTCAGAGGACAGGCCATCTCTCTGGCTCTCAGATGTGAAGGAATGGGGCCAAATGTGAAGAAGAAAGCCAAGTGGGCGTTTCTCCCACGGTGGTTATCTTTAGTCTATGGTGAGGTCATTTCCCACTGCGAGAAAGTTGCCTGCTCAAGGGCTGTGGGCCAAATTCACACTGATTCCTGGAATCTGAAAATCACCAATCATCCCAGCATCAAGGATCAGACCTCTTCTAGGCATAAGCAGGGTTAAAATCTCTGGGTTTTTGTCTTGCCTTTATTCATCTATATAGAAAATAAGTCCCAGTGGTCTGGTTCTCTGAGGGGGAGAATGCTTATAAACACATATACATTTGTGAATGCATGTATAAACATACTGCAAAAGCGTATCTTTTTTTTTTCTATAGTGACTGTAAACATGAGAGCAATCGATCATTTAAATTCAAATTGAGCAAGTTGATAATGTATTGGAAGACATGTTCAAACAATAGTCCAGATGTTCTAAGACTTTTATAACAGTCACCACAGCCAAACAGTAGTCCAAGCAAGATGAGTTACCTTTTCTTCAATTTTAGCGGAAGGCAGTGACACACACCCACATCCACTTCCTAACTGAAAAGATTTGACTGCCTTTCTCTGAAGGCTGAAGGACGCATCTTTCCCCTTGACCACTTCTATAATACTGGTATGAAAATGCAGCCCGTGTGCAGTTGAAAAAGAAGAGTTAAGTAGCCTTAAAGACTTGAGGGGCTGCCCAGTTTAGCCATATCTTTTGCATATCAAGCCTAGCTATTCTAATCTTTACTGTCATTGTGGGAGAATCAGAAAGCATTTGAAAATTGATTAGGAGGACAACATAGCCAAAGATTCCTATAATCTCCCGGGAGATACTGTTTGGAGATACTGGTCTTTGCCCAGAAACATTCTTTCTCATCCTAAATCCTAAGAGAAACAAGAGGAAGGTTAGGGATCACTGTTCTGGACAGAAGGCATCAAAGGGGTCCTGGGAACCTTCTGATCAGAATGGCTTACAGAGATGTGGTGGAAAAGACCTAAGAACCAGTGGTCAGTATGACCAACATACAAGACCAATGTCCAGGGGAGCCTGAGTGGTCAACACAACTAGAAAGGAGTGACCAGTGTATCCATTTGTCCTGTGACAGCACAGCTTGGATTCATGGACTCCGTGACCGTGTGGTCAAGAGTGAGGTCTGGCTTGATTCTGCAGAGAAGTGTCCCTTCCTCTGCCAAGCATGCATCTGAAAAGAGGCAGAGGTGCATGAAATGTGAGAGACAGCAGTAGCAGCAGCCACTGGAAACTGAAATGAAGAAGGCCAGGAGTCCTGCCACAGACAGAAAGAAGGAAGCCAGGTATATAAGAATGAAATGTTGAAGGAAAACAGGACGGACTAAAAATGGGCTTTGCTAATTTTAGCTAGGTGCATTTACTGACCTCATAGTAAGAGTAATTGATGATCCAATGAGAATAATAACTAGTTAAGTATAATAACTAGTTAACATACACTATAATTAGTGAATTTTGACTCTACATTATTTAGCAAAACCATAAGTAGTTTACCCATAGGGCAAAAACCCATAGTGTTCCAAAACGTGTGCTTTCAGTGAACCGAATTAAAGAACCCCATTCAAACATTATTGCTAATATGAAAGTGGACAGTCTCCATCCAGTTTTAAGGTTTTATTCTATGTTTTCTCAAAACCTTTACAAGTTTTAGGTATTGGAACCAAAAAAGCTTGAGAATGGGTAGAGGGACACCAGCTTTCTAACATGGCATTGGTGTCTCAGTATAGAAGATCTTGATTGTGTCTTCCAGATGGCAAGAAGCACAATCACTATGTAGTTGGCCTTGAAACTAAGAGCGTTCCTGACACCAATATTGCCAAAAACAAGTTTATTAAGCACCAACTATATGCAATAGCCTGCATTAGTCATGCATTTCTCTACATAATGATCTTGTGTTTCTCTCACAGCATACCTGGGAGGTAGAATTGCTATTTCCATTTTTTGTTTTATTTCTGAGAGAGAGAGAGACAGCATGAGCAGGGGAGAGGGAGACACGGAATCTGAAACAGGCTCCAGGCTCTGAGCTGGCTGTCAGCACAGAGCCCAACGTGGAGCTCAAACCCACGAACCGTGAGATCATGACCTGAGCCGAAGTCTGACGCTTAACCGACTGAACCACCCAGGTGCCCTGCTATTTCCATTTTAAAGATAAGGATACAGTGGGGTAAGTTGTCAGGTGGGATCTTCCATTTTCTCACAATTGCCCCCAGAGCCAATTGCTGAGAACTTATAGTTTGGAGAAACAGCACCCACCATTGAGGACTTGCTGGTATCTGCACCATTTTTGAAGAAAGATCGGAAACAAAAGACATATGGGCAGAAGAGGAATAAAATGGTCTTTCTTCACCGAATAATGGCTGTTTATACAGAAAATTAAGAAACCCACAAAAAAGTAACAGCGTATTTGACAATGTCTCAGGATAAAAGGTCAACATACAAACATTCATTGTATTTCTATTATGCTAGCATTGAACAATTGGAAAGCGACATTTAGAAATGTTCCACTTATAAAAACAGAATTCCTGGAAAGCATTATGATCTGGCTGATTCACCCTGAAGGGAGTCAGCTATGCAGGCAAATCAACAGAGAACAGTTGCTAGGAAAAGAAAAGTGTTCTGCGTTTTACCTCCAAAGAGTTGACAGCATTCAAACAGACCTTTACACGGGCCCAGAGTGACTGACTTTCTCAAAGCCAAACAGCTGATAAGTCTGCAAACTGGGATGTAGATTTTGGCCTCACCGGCTCAAACTTTTCTTATTCTTTTTCCCCACAACATCCCTGTTCTCTCCATGTAAACGGTGGGAAACCTGATATTCTCTCTATTCCAAGCGCCCAAAGGTTCAAACATTCTTCCTGAACTCCTGGCACTCCCATTTGGTGTTAGATTGGCTTCCAAAAGGCCAAATTGTAATGATACTATCTCATGTTCACACAGTGTGTTTTACTAAGCTTTTCCATATATTTGACTCTCACAGTAACTTGTAGGTAAGGAAAGTCTGAGATGATAGATGATATAGAGATAAGCTCAGAGGGCTTTTGTCTCCATCAACGTCATGTTGCTTATTCGTAACAGAGCTAGAAATGGAACAAAAATCTGGTTTGAAAACATCAGTTCACAAAGAGCACCCGCCTTGGCTGAAATAGATTTCATTGATTCAAATAGTCAGATTGTTGACTTAGACCATGTCTGAGGATTGGAATATATTTAAGGAAATGCAAGTTGTTATATCTGTTTACTTGTATCGATGCTGCAATAAGGATGGAGAAAGGGAAGCTAGGCCTTGTGTTTTAAAGAATGTCATCAGTTGTATAGAGAAATAGTGAAACTCATTTGCAATAAACCTATTTAAAAAAAAATGTAAATGTCACAACTGAAGGCTTTATTCAAAAACAGTTGAACTCTTCCTTGTTTATGGGTATAGAGATCATAAAACCATCCAAGTTGGAAAGCGATTCTGGAGTCCTTCTGGTTGAACCCCTCTTTCCTAATTGAGGGAGATGAAACACCAAGATTTCAGCTGGTTGCTATGGTCACACCCCTAACTGGTAACGGAATTGGTCTTAGAATCCAGAGCCAGACTCCAGACCAGGCCTGTGGTAACACAGCTCAAATGTGGGGAGAGTTTCCCCTGTTTTTAGTCTGTATTAAACAGTTTTAATAGTAGCTTTCAGGTCTCCAGCCGTGCAAGGTTGGGGTTTTGGAATGCAAATGATCGCAGCGCAGAAGCTCCGTCCTGACCCTAGGCAGGGCCACAACGGGGGAATGCAGAATGTGGTCACTCCCGGGGGCCTGTCCTTTCCTGGAGCTTCCCACCCTGAACACAAAGGACAGTCTCATGCACCACTTCGCTCCACTAATTCTCATCTTAAAGGACTTGTCCAGGCTGGCCTTAAAAGTATCGAGGGGTTCTTTGAAGTAGATTGTTTATTTTTCCTGAAACACATCTGCTATTCATCTTGTTTGTGTGTTAAAATGCAAATATTTTGACTGGCAACTGGAAAGAGAAGTGCAATAAAAAATAAGTATGCCAATATAATATATTTTTCATCAGATGTATCATCACCTTCTATTCATTCATTCATTCACTCATTTATTCATTCACTACTAATGGGGTGTTTACTGCATGCCAGAAACTGTTCTGGCTGCCTGGGAAATAGCAGTGAACAAAATAATGTCCTTGCAATCCCCAAACTTTTATTCCAGCGGAAAGAGGCAATAAGCAAAGGGATAATCAATTTTTCATGTGTTGGTTGCTGGTGAGTTCTGTGATATGGACGCAGGGTAAGGGAGGATGGGGAGTGTAGCATAAGGGGTGGGGGTAGTGACTGCAATTTTCTATAGGATGGTTTAGTAAGGCTTCTCTGCTCAGGTGGCATTTGCACAGAGCCCTGATGGAGGTAGAGAAATAAGCCATGTAGCTACCTGGGAGAAGAACTTTCCAGACAGAGGCAACAGGAAGGCCTGGTCTGTGTATCGGGAGACTCCTTGGTACATTCAAGCTACAGCAACTCCTGCCTGACTGGATTGAGGTCAGTTAGGTGGTGAGTGATGGGGGTTGAGATCAGGGAGTTTGCAGGACCAGGTCATATAGAGCCTCAGGAAACAATTTAAGGGATTCCCCCCCCTTTTGTTAAAAAAAGTGTAAAAAATTGAGATACTATTTACATATAACAAAATGTCCAGGTCTCAAGCACAGGTGTGGAAGGGCTTTGGCAATTATACATACCGCTCAAAACCAGGTATAGAACATTTCTATCACCTCAGAAAGCTCCCTTGTGACACTTTTCAGTCAACTCCCACCCCATACAATGTTCCATTGTATGCATATATCACAATTAGTGTATCCATGTCCTGTTGATGGGCACTTAGGAGGTTTCTTGTTTTTGTTTTGAATAAAATTGCTAGTATTCTTTTTTTTCAAAGTACCTTATTTTCCCATCTTCTACCTCCCCCAACTGTGGCAACCATCAATGTGTTCTTTATTTCTGAGTTTGGCCATGACTACACTTAAACAAGTCTCTTGTAAATATATGTTTTCATGTCTCTTGGGTACTTACGCAGGTGTGGAACTGCGTGGTCATAGGGTGAGAGGGCTTCAACTTTATATGAAACTGTCAGCTTTCCCAAGTGATGGTTTCATTTTACACTCCTTCTAACAACATGGAAGAATCCGAATTATTCTACAGGCTCACCGTCATTTGGTATTGTGTAGCACATTTGTTTTGCTCTAATCATTACGGGTAGTTCGAAATGCTCCTTATTGTGGTTATAATAATTTGCATTTATCCGCCAACTACTGATATTGAGCACCATTATCATTATTGATGATAAATCTATCATCTATCTATCTATCTATCTATCTACCTACCTACCTATCTACCTATCTACCTACCTATTATTTATACAAGTCTGAAGCTTGCCTATTTATTTTCTTACTGGTACCTTTTCATGGGCAGAGATTTTTAATTAGATGGCGTCTGATTGATCATTTTTTTCTTTAATGTTAGTGCTTCTTGTGTCCTGTATAAGAGATACCTTTTCTCCTCCAAAGTCATGGAAGTGTTTTCTTCTAGGAGTGTTGTGATTTTAGCTTTTGGGTTTACTTCTAAGATCTGCCTCGAACTGATTTTTGTGTAAACAGGAAGTAGGATGAAGATGCATATACCCAGTTCCAGCACCATTTGTTAAAAATGCTTTCTTTTCCTCTTGAATTGTCCCGGCATAGGGAGTTTGTTTTTATTCCAACCGACAAGAAAGCTGCTGGAGAGTTTGAAGAGCTCTCTGAAGGCAATGAACACTTTCTACCTCACGTAGTAGTTGTTTATGAGCATATCTTAAAACACACCTACACGTGCTTTGAGAAGAGATACTGTATCCTGCTTGGGTTTTCATTTCCAACTTCAGCACCTAGCATATAGCTTCCCACACCATAGGTGCTCAGCGAATCAATCCATGAATTCCAGCAAATGACAAAATTACCTTTTACCCCCCTTGCTTAGCACATGGGTGTACTCATTTGTGTTCTATAAGGTTCCCACAAAGTCTGTGACCATTTCCATTCAGGTTGGTTAGTCTCCGATTTACAGGGCACTTATAATGTGTATGCAGGATTATATATTTCTTTGACCCACACCACATAAACATATACTGGCCCCTTACATGGTTCACTTAGCTTCTATTTTTGTTCTTGTTTTTACTTGTCACATTTGGGTAGAGAAGATTAAAAGGCATATGTGGACAGTGGAGACATGGCATCTGGATTTCACTCTTGTTGCAAACTCTCCCCACTCACTCCTAAAATGCCCAGAAAGACTCAGGAACAAGAAAGACTGCTCACCACAGCCTGAACAGTATGATTGTCGAACAGCCTACTGCCAAGATCTAGGAGAAGTCTCCCTGAGGGAAGGGCAGAGGTGGAGGGAGTTGAGAAAGGCTTTGTATGCCTTCCTAGAATCTTCCTTTTGAAGCGACCATTGGTCTATTCCAGCCAGAAAGCTGGGTATCCCTTTTCTTACCTCTGAGGGGCTGCTTCCTATAAGGCAGCCACAAAACAGTTTCCCATTCACCCTTCTTTATGCACCCAACCTCAACACCTCCCCCAAACCAGCAGATGGATAAAAGAAAAAGACCCCCCCCCCCCGCATCTCCCCAGAAGCATGTAATGTTTCATTGCATCCTGGGAAGTATAGCTCCATAAGTTCAACACTTATGTTGATTTATGGCAGAAGCACTCTATATGCCAGAGTTGGGGTTTCTCATGGATACTGAGCCAATGCCTCAAAGAATCAGACAATGGGGGTGTGTGTGTGGAGGAGATGCTCCCTTAGGAGAGCAGAGCTGCTTTGGAATCTGGACTTTGGTAGGAGCTGCACACCCACCTGTCCCCCAACTGTAGGAGTGAGATCATTGTAGGGGGGAGATGGGCACTGACAATGCCAACTTCATGCCATGTATGACTGCGGGCATGAAGTCTAAAGAGAACTCAACTTATTTAAATCATCATACTGAAAAAAAAAACCCAAAATAATGCAAAAGACTACTCGGAACCAGTGGAAGAAATTGCCGCAGACCCTGGCAAAAGGAGCCTGAATCTTAAAAGTTGAGCAGAGAATGACACCTCTGAAAATTGTCTGTTGTAGGAACCAGAAGAAAATTTCAGAAAATGTATAGGGTTCAAAATATCTTCTGAGATTTAAGCCTTTCTTAAGGCAAGGAAAACTTTCTACCTTGCATGACAGTAATATATGATGTGCATTTCTTAATATATATTCTCCCATGCTCTGAGAGTAGGTGGACATAACTTGCTTCAGAACCTAGCACAGGGCTCAGAACATTATAAATTCTGAATGAATGAATGAATGAATGAATGAATTCCAAAAAGTGACAAGATGTCCTTTTTGTCTCTTGTTTGGTGAATGGATGTACTCATTTGTCTCTGTTCTATACAGCCATTAAAAAATAGAAATAGAAAATCCTAAGGTCATAGGGATGGGGTGGAGTGAGATTAAAATGAAAATGGAAAATGGGAAATATATGACTGAAAGCTAAAATCTTTCTTTTTTAATGTTTTTTATTTATTTCTGAGAGAGAGAGAGAGAGAGAGAGACAGCATGAGCAGGGGAGGGGCAGAGAGAGAGGGAGATACAGGATCTGAAACAGGCTCCAGGCTCTGAGCTAGCTGTCAGCACAGAGCCTACGCAGGGCTCGAACCCACGAACCATGAGATCATGACCTGAGCTGAAGTCGGATGCTCAACCGACTGAGCCACTCAGCCGCCCCATGAAAGCTAAAATCTTTCTAAGAAATGCTTATTTATTATTTTGAGAGAGACACAATGTGAGCAGTGGGGAGGGGCAGAGAGAAAGAGGGAGAGAGAGAATCCCAAGCAGGCTTCATGCTGTCAGCACGGAGCCCCATGCAGGGCTCAATCCCACAAGCTGTGAGATCATGACCTGAGCCAAAATCAAGAGTCGGAAGCTCAACCAACTGAGCCACCCAGGTGCCCCATGAAAGCTAAAATCTAAGAACAGATTTAAAATCTTTATTAGAGGCAGTAAATAACTGAACTGAGCCAGTGGAAGACTGAACCATTAAGAATAAGATAAATTAGGAATCTCCTCTGGAATAGAGAGGAAAAGGAAAAAGGTAGGTCACTGGCAAGAAAGATATTGTTAGACAGGGAGGGGAGGGAAAGGAATTCCAACCTAAAAATAATAGGCATTTTTGAGTTGGTAAGAATAAATGGAATGGGAATAATTATAACAGATTTGAAAAAGCAATTTTCTGTGCTGACACTAAGAATATGGTCGTCACACTCCAGGCAAAATGAATGACCGTATTTCTGGATCTCATGGATAAAGAAAAATATCTTGCAGATCTCTGCTGACACTGTCTAGCTTCATGGCCTGGGGCAATTTTTCTGAGCCTTAGTTTCTTCATCTTTAAAGGAGAAGATTGTCGAGAGTCAGTAGATCCCTGATATACTCAATTATCATATGATTTCATAAATATTTTGAGAGTCAGAGGGTCTAAAACAGTGACTGACAATTTTAACATCACATTTGAGAGAAGTCAAGCAATTGATTTCAGTGCTTGTGAGTGCCCACACCCCCCACCAACAAGGCGTTACTTCTCTTAACATCATTTGCTCCAATATGTTAACTGGGATTCTGGGAATCTTTTTACTAATTTTTTTTATGTTTCCTTTAGAGAGAGAGAGAGAATGAGAGAGAGAGTGAGAGCGAGCATGAGCAGAGGAGGGGTAGAGAGAGAGGCAGACACAGAATCAAAAGCAGGCTCCAGGCCCTGAGCTGTCAGCACAGAGCCTGATGCAGGGCTGGAACTCACCAATCATGAGATCATGACCTTAGCCAAAGTCGGATGCTTAACCAACTGAGCCACCCAGGCGCCCCATGGGATTCTGGGAATATTATAAGAGCTCGATGTTCTCATTGGAACATCAGGACCTCACAGTCTCCGGCTTCGGTCACTTCTTGCTCTAGTCCTCTCCTCCAAGAGATTCACAGGCTGAGGTGCTTTCTCCCTGAGCTTCCTGTAAGGCCTGGGTGCCCTCACTCTCTATAAGTTTGGGATCCCACAGCTCCTCCTCTCAGCCTGGACACCAAGTAACTTTTCTGACAGCTTAATCAGCCTTTAAATCAAACCTTATCAGTGGACACAGGTTTCCTTTTTTGATCATATTCAGACCCCCAACTATTAGCTCTTACGAACTACCTTTTGTAAAAAGGCAGGACGGCAGACCCAAATCATGTAGACCCCCACCCCCCCACGCCAGGTACGGGTATGGCTCCACTTTGAGAAATGGAGCTCATTGTTCATAGTTCTCACTTCCTCTGTGGCTTGACTTGGCTGGAGTGAACGCTACCTCACTTCTTCCCTCCTGATCTCTGGAACCAACTCAAGTGGACGTGTGTGCACGTGTGTGCACGCATGTGTGTATGTCTGCAGACACACACACACACACATGCAGCCCCAAGAAGGAACAGACACGAACTACACTCACATTCTCCGCTTTCTCAATCCCACTCCAGGTTATCCCAAACTGCCGTATTTTTAGCAACAATAAAAATGAGCAGAAATCATCAATTCTATGGCCAATAAACACATGTAGAAAAAAGTGGCAGGTAGTAAAGGCCGCTGGGAAGTGTTTCAAAGGCGTTGTTTCTACACACGAGCCTGCAGATGTGCAGCGCCAGAATGCCCCGGCTGCTGCATTCGATTTACACAATAGTCTGGGTCGCCCCAGTCGTGACCACGCAGCTTGGCTCTGGGCTTTATACATCCAGACCTGAGAATCCAGTTTATTTGTGTTATGATTCCATCCAGAACGTTCCAGGGAAGCCAACTCCCCTCACCCCATTAAAGGTACACTACGTCATTTTACTAGCCTGTGGAGCTTGGCATTCGGAGGTAACAATATGTGCTTTGTTCCCAGCACAAGTTGGCCACGAAGTGTGCCGCGTTCTTTGCCAGGGGTGTGCTGCTCCTTCCCGAGAGGGTTCCCGGCCCCTGAACACTTTACAACTGCTGCACGGCCTGCTTGAGCCTTGCCTTTTATGGTATTTGCCTTCGGCACCAGGGAATGACGGCCACTTTGAGTGTCAGCCAGCGAGAAACAGATGACAGCAAAAAATCCACTCTGCTCTCGGCTCCGGGATGTCCTATCTGCCTTGAGCTACTGGTCTTTGAGCCCACTTTCTGATAACGAATTTGGGAATGCCAGCGGGCCTGGAGGGAAATCGGAGTCCCTTAGAACAGGGAGCCAGATGATTCTATTTTAGAAAGCACGGAAGACAGTCTCCTCCCCACCCTGGTAAGTTAGTTAATAGGCACAGGGCACAAAAGCCCCTGAAAAACTGGAAGAAAAAACTGGAAGAAAGCTACAAAATAAGTGTTTGATCACATATGCTAATATCTAGTAATTTAATTCATCTTTAGGTCAGAGTTACCAGAAATAGGCGTATAAGTTATTAATCATTATTAACTGATAATTATTAGAACCGTATCACAGGGGCCTCATACTCATAGAGTTGTCTAGTGTGCCAGCCCAGTTAAAAGAAGCAGCAGCAATTTTTCCTGGAGGTTGAAGGGAGGATGGTGGAGATCTGGTGCAGGCTCTATTGCTATTTTGCTCATCTTGCAGATGAGGCAACCAAGGCACAGACAGGTTAGGAAACTTGCCAAAGTCAAATTTTAGTTGGATTGGAGCATGTCTGCAAAGTGGTAGAGAATCACCCCATAAGCTACCACCGTATTGTGGAGGGCTTCGAATGCTGGTGTGGATACACCATAATTATTAGTATTATTACTCCTGCTGCCAGTACTTCTAAAAGCCAATATTTTCATGGTTTTTTATTGTTTATGGCATCTGGACTAACTACGTAATAGTCTAGGCCTAGCAGGTACCTAAAAATGATACCAGCTGACAAATTCATCAGCCTCAGTTCTTTTTCCCCTTGTCTTACAAGTGGTTCATCTTAAGTTACCTGACTAATTTGCAGTTAGTCTTTGGTTTTGGATGTTTCAATAAAAGTGCCTTGGGTCAATGAGAAAGAATGGACACGTATAGGAGGATTAGGAGGAACTTAACGGAGGACCATGGGGGAGAAGAAGGGGAAAAATAGTGGGGGAGAGGGAGGGAGGCAAACCATGAGAGACTCTTGAATGCCGAGAACAAACTGAGGGCAGATGGGGTGGGAGGGAGGGGGATGGGGGGAGATGGGCATGGAGGAGGGCACTTGCGGGGATGAGCACTGGGTGTTATATGGAAACCAACTTGACAATAAACTATTAAAAAAAAATGCCTTGGGTACAGAGCCTACTTTATATATATATAAAACCACACATATACATATTCATCACACATATACATATGTATTTATACACACATTTAATATATATACATACAGAGATATTCACACATATACATATACATACGTGTGTGTGTGTGTATAATTGCACTAAATATTGCCTATCTGGTAGGTGTCAACAAATAGTGAATCAGGAAGTAAGATCTTCTCATTTCTAAAATACTAAGGACTCCATAATTTTAAAGACCATGAGATAGATCCAGCAGAAGTTATCCTTCTGACCAATTACATTAAAATATTTACCGGCTCAAACTGTTTTTTATGCTGTTTGGAAGACCATTTTCTTAACTAAATAATTATTTATAGGACACTTATTTGATTAATCACTTGCAATGGAGTATGGTTGTGGTATTTTCACTGTAAAGGAATGACGAAGCACATGAAGGAGAAAGAATATGAACCACGGCAAATGTGCCCAGCCTTTGTACCCCTTCCACTTGGACGTGGTGAATTGGGTTGCCCTTCTGCCACTGGGGCATGTGACCTGCCCAGGTCCTTGTTCCCAGGAGGGCACTAGAGTCTATACGTAACCATGTATGGTAGGAAGAAAAGTAAGAAAAATCGGAGTAAGGGAGTCTACAAAATGACAATCGCAGTTTACCTTTGGTCTTTTCTACCTTAAATAATGCATGATCTTTATTCCATTGTATTAGAAACAGTCATGATGTTTCATAAGTTAAATGACTGATTTTATTTACTGTCACATGTCCTGTCATGACTATAGTTACATGTTTATACTCTGGAGTTGGGAGTTGCAGTTTGATGCTGGGGTGAGGTGGGTTTACTCTCAGGGCTCCCAGGGCCGCTGGGCCATCTGCTTTAAGCCTGAAGTGACAGGGACAGCCCTTGCATGTCCATCTCCATTCCCCTGGGCTGACCATTAACCTTCACAGGACAGGTCGGGATGCCCTTCAGGGGTGCCAAGGCCTTACGTAAGCAGGGCCATTCCATATTTCTTCAACAGACTGTTGGGACTGGTCATGCACCCCACCATATTAGGACCACTTGCTGGGCTTTGGCAAATCCCCAGGTCTGAAAAACAATCCCTGAACTAGAAATCAAGAGATCTGGTCCTCACCCAGACTGCCAGCAACTTGCTCTAGGATGAGTCTTTTTCTTTTCTGGCACTGGTTTCCTCACCTGAAAATTATGAGCTTTATGATTTGTAAGGTCAGCTATAGGCAAATTCTCTAGTAAGTACAAATGTATTTTCATAAGTTGGGGGGAAAACCCAAAATGTTGTCTTGGAAATGGGAGTTTTAAGAACTTGCAATTTCATAAAAACATTTTCATTCTAAAAATTAAAATATTAGGTAATCTTGTAGAAGGATTCAGGGCCATTTTGCCCTTGTCTACAATTATACTTACGATCTCAAACTTCTCCACTTGACATTTTCTGAGCGCTAATTTCAGGCAAGGTAGGAGGGCTGAATGCTGCAGTAAGGATTCAGTAATTCAGACACAAATAAGCCCTGCCCTGCTCCCAAGTTGCTCATAGTCAGCCTGTTTCCTTCTTTGGATGTTCAGGAGCCTTGGCTAATGTCAAAGGTATTTATGTTGGAGACTATGAGCTTCTCTTCCTAGCTGTCCTTTGGCATTCAGAGCCTAAACAGCTCTGGGCTGGTAGGTATCATTGACATGGCTTTATTGCTCCCATGAGTGTTGAAAATTGTGCCCTTTAGCCTACATAAGTGCAATAACAATGATTTCAGTATGGCCGATATTGACAGACCTCGTGATTTATCAAGAAGAAGCCAGAAATCAAGATGGTAGGTAAATCCCTAGAGGGCTATATTTAAGAACAGGCAGGCAGAGAGCCAAAGGAGGTTCATAAAATAAGAAATGCCAAGGAAAGCTCTCTTACCTCCCTTACTTAAGACCAAGACTGTTGATGAGGATGCTCCCTGACTCTGGCATGTTTGGGTCCTCATTAAGGAAGGGAAAAAAGAGAACGTACATAAAATGTAATGTTTGTATAATTCTGCAAAAGTAGTATATGGTAAAATAGAAGAAAGAGGGGAAGGAGGAGGAGGGAGAGGGAGGAGGAGGAGGAGAAGGAAAAGAAGGAGAAGAATAAAGAAAGAGAGAGAGAGAAAGAAAGAAAGAAGGAAGGAAAGAAAGAAAAAGTTCTGTTACCATATGAGAAAGAGAAATCATAAAATAATAAGGAAGTTACCTAAATTAGAATGGCCAATGTTAGCCAATTGGTGGAGACAAAACTTTTTTTCTCCTCATCCTTAGAGCTGCCGTAGGGTGTGTGTGCACGTGTGTGTGTGTGTGTGTGTGTGTGTGTGTGTGTGTGTAGGACCTGGGCCAGTGAAATGGGTGTGGTTGGGACTGGGACAAATTGGAATGTGTTTCTAAAGGTGACCAACAAATGGATTCTACTCTGATCCAGCCATTTGCTGCCATGCAGAACAATTTTAAATGTTGGCAACCAATTGAAGACATCCTTTTTTTAAGATCCAGTGCGGCCCAAACAAAACATGCCTGGATCACTGATTTGAAGTCTCTTTCCTAGAGCATCTTTCATAACTTTCTAAATATTCATGATCTGAAGCAGCAAGTGCAGTTCAAGACAAGTTTCTTTCCCAGTGCAGAACCTCCCGGCAGAAACCAGAGCAGGTAGAGGTCCCAATACCCCCACTGCATCCCTCCCCTGGCTTCCTGTGCAAACTGTACAATCTACTTATGGTGCTATGTTCATGTGAGTCTTTCAAAATATACCTTCCTCCAGCCAGGCGATCCTGGGTTTGCACAGGCAATTCTGTTGCATTTGCTTTCAAATGTTCTCTACTGAGAAAAGGTCCCAACTGAGTAGGGACTACAGTAGAGTTGGGCACAGGCAAGCTAGATTCAATTCTGAATCTTCTCTAAATATCCATGGAAAAAAAAAGTTTAGTAATAAATTATTCAAATGTGCATTCATTCTTTAAACATTTTAAGGATGTTTACATTGAAACCAGATGCCTCCCCCACAGACAGCCCCCATTTCTGTTGATTTTACAGCTCTACTGCTCACTTCAATCTTCTCAGTAGGGTCTTTGTTTCACTCAGGAGGAGAAAGAATGTTCCTTTTGTTTGCTTTTCTTGCCATCACTGTGGCCAGCCTCAGGAGGGAACTCCTGCCATGCTGTGATTTGGCTAGCATCCCTCTCATTTCACTCCTGAAAGTCACATGCACACATGGTGGTAAATGGGTTCTGATACGCCGCGTGCTTGGGCTTTCCTACAGCCCCTCTCTGCTGTGTGGTTGGAATTTTGCAGGAGTTAGAGCTGCAACATAAAGAAGTTGAGTCGGTTTGAGAAACCCATCTTCTAGAGCAAGACGATTTCTAGGGAATTTTTGGCCCTTCAAAAATGTCATCCGAACCTAAAGCTTTTATTTCTAATCTGAGCTGAATCCATAGGCAAGCAAAGAGTTATCTGGAAGGGTCCTATTTGTTAAAATGCCTGAGTTCTTGCCCTGTGGGGGGAAGGGAAGCATAGCTGTTTCCAAGGGTGCCCTCGTTCTTTCTCGATGGGTTGGCAGTTGAACGTGTAGCAAGAACCCAAAGGGAGAAACGTCTAAGTCTAAGAGTAAGTAAATGTCAACAAGATAACTGAACTCATTTCCACACATTTTTAAAAAAAAATTTAAAATTTTTTTTTATTTCTAGGAGAGAGAAAGAGAGAGACAGCGTGAGCAGGGGAGAGTGAGAGAGAGAGGGAGTCACAGACTCTGAAACAAGCTCCAGGCTCTGAGTTGGCAGTCAGCACAGAGCCCAACGCGGGGCTCGAACCCACGAACCGCGAGGTCATGACCTAAGCGAAAGTCGGATGCTTAACCAACTAAGCCACCCAGGCGCCCCCATTTCCACACATTTTTATTTGGCCTGGTTCATCCATTCATTTATTCATTTGTTAAAGAAATATTTCTTTACACCTGTTCCATATTGCTGGGCTCTATGCTGAGGACTGGGAAAGAGCAGTGCATATATCTTCTGGTGGGGGTGACAGGAGAATCCAGAAAATTGTTAATGTGGCAAAAAATATGGAGGGAAACACACAGGATAATGGGAGACCAGAGAAAGGCATTCGGTGTGGACTAGGTAGAATAAAGGTAGAGGGAAAGAAGCCTTCTGGAAGGAGGTCACATTCAAGGTGACTATGAGTAGGGGTTAGCTAGACTAGGGTGTCTCAAACTTCCATGTGCACAGTAATTATCTGGGGATCTTATTATATTGGGGATTCTGATTCCAGATATCTGGGGTGGAGCCTGAGATTCTGGATTTTTAAGGAGCTCCCTTCCCTGACAACCTGATCTGAAAATAGCACCCAGCCCCCACCTCCACCCCTCCCTTCCCCTTCCCCTACTTATTTTTCTAGAAAGCCCTTGTGAATATCTGATCTTAAACATTCATTTATTTATATATTATATATGGGGAGACCCCACTTAAAAAAGGGAAGGGACTTGTCTGTGGTCATAAAACATCATGGCTGAATGAGAAGTAGATTCCAGATTTCTCTCTTTTTCCTCTTGGTTTATCTATTTTGATTTTTATTTATTTTAAAATTGTGTTTATTTTTGAGTAGGTAGTATGTTCATGTGGCTAAAATTCAAAAGGCACAAAGATTACATACCACTAAAGCCTTCTGTTCCTCCACCCTTCTGAGGTTTCCAATAGACAAGTGTGTTACCAGTTACCTGCATATCTTTCCAGAGATGGTCCAGGTATATATAAGCAAATACACACATACATTCTCCAGCACCACCCCCTCACCCCTTCCTTAACCTAAATGTTAAATATGGCCTACGCTTGTGCATTTTGATTTGTTTTTGTTTCTAATATGATTGAATGATTGCTCCTTATCAGTATGTGAAGAGCTTTCATATTCTCTTACAGTGGAAACTATTCTATTGTATGATATACAAAACCTCAACCCTACCGAGGGGCATTTAGTTGCTATTCTGCAGGGAGTAACATGGCACAGATGTGATTTTTGCACACAGGTGGTAGTAGGATAAAATTTGTAGAAGTGGGATTTCTGGGTCAAAGTCACAGTACATTTGTAGTTTTAACAGACACTGCCAAACAGTTCTCTGTAAAGTTTGACCCAGCAGCCGGGGTTCTACACCTTCATTAACACTGTGTTAAGTGTGGCTCAGTCAGTTGGCTCAGTTGGTTAAGCATCGGACTTCCGCTCGGGTCATGGTCTCATGGTTTGTGTGTTTGAGCCTCGCTCTGTGCCGACAGCTCAGAGCCTGGAGCTTGCTGCGGATTCTGTGTCTCCCTCTCTCTCTGCCCTTCCCCCACTTGTTGTATCTTCTGGTCCATCAGCTGTCCATTTCCTTTGTATATCTATTTGTTTGTTTTTGTACTGGATGGTTAATCTTATGTCTCGCTGATTCATAGAAACATATATTAAGAGAAGTTACCATTTCACTAATCCCATTGAGATCAAACATCTTTTCATACATTTAAGAGCCCCTGTGTTTTCCCTCCCGAACTGCTTTTATATCATTTCTCTCCCTTTATCTTTTGGATTTTTGATCTTCTTCTTGATTTGTAGAGCCACTTATGGGTTCTAGAATCAGGCTTTTGGACCCCATTCCAACCTCTTCCACTTGGCCATGTTGTCTCCTCTAATGACATTGTACTTTTCTTCATTTCACAGAATAGAAGAACATTTTATAAGTAGACATGGAAAAACCAATGTCCTGAATACCACAAACTCCGAAAACATAGCCTCAAAACCAATTGTTTTTTAAGGGGCAGAGTAATGTGAATCACTTAATTGCTGGCAAATACATCACACGTGAACTTTTAGAATAGAAAATGAAGCAAAGCTATAACAAATTTTGCAAGCAACTTCTAAACAAAGGCTACAGTCTAAGATATTGATTATAGTTGGTACAGAAGAAAAAAAGCCCAGTGATTAACCGCAATCTTCAAACTCATTTTAAATACGACCTCTTCCGTGATGTCTTGGTGTCCCTGGATAGATGTTTTTCTTGTCCCTGAATTCCCAGAGACCTGTGTACCTCTCTTAGGAAGACTGTCAATGTGTGTTTTTGTTATGGTTAGTTTCATACAAGCATATTCCCAAGAGCACCACCAATTTCCTGTACTGCTTATAGATCTTTTCCCCCTAAAGGAAGCCTTGAAGGCCCCAAGCCACAGTCTTCTTTTTAAAGTCAGGTTTAGGGGCACCTGAGTGGCTCAGTCGGTTAAGTGTCTGCCTTCGGCTCAGGTCATGATCTCATGGTTCGTGCGTTCGAGCCCTGCATCGGGCTCTGTGCTGACAGACAGCTCAGAGCCTGGAGCCTGTTTTGGATTCTGCGTCTCCCTCTCTCTCTGACCCTTCCCTGTTCGTGCTGTCTCTGTCTCTCTCTCTCTCTGTCTCTCTGCCTCTCTCTCTCTCTCTCTCAGAAATAAATAAAACATAAGAAAAATTTAAAAAAATAAAGTCAGGTTTATTGAGGTATAATTTACACAGAGTAAAATTCACTCTGCGAGTGTATAGTTTAGTGAGTGATGACAAATGTATACAGGTGTGTAATTACCTCCAAAATCAAGATACAGAACCTTTCTATCACCACGAAGTGCTCCCTGGGGCCCCTTCACCATCAGCCTGTCTCTCCATTTTCAGTCCCTATTAGTCACTGACCTGATGTTTGTCCCTGTCCTTGCCAGAGTGTCATATAAAAGGAATCATATATTCTGCAGCTTTTTGTGTTTGGCTGTTTTTTACACTAAGCCATAGTTCTTCGCAAAGAAACCCAGGGGAAACAATTGCCCCATCGCTTTGTGGAATTTAGGCTAAGTTGGCTTGCTGACCAAAATTATGTGGGTGATTAGACAGTGGTCACAAAGAGGGAGTAAAACGAAAGTGGGAGAGAAACAGCAGAAACTGAGACAGACAGAAAAAAAGTGTAATATTTGTTATAATATTCTTTATTGTTTACTTTATTGTTGCTTTGTATGGAGGACTTCCACTATGCCCAGGGTTTTTGTATAATCTGCGTGACAGCCTTACAGATTGTTATTCCCATTCTGCAGATGAAGACACTGAGGTTCAGGTTGTTTGTGTGGTTTGTCCCCAAAGAGAACCGTAGTGAGTAAAGTACTGAGATTGAATTGAGCTCTGATTTGAAAGACTTTGTTTTATGGACTTCTCCAGGCTCTGTCTCCCTCAACATCCAGGAAGGGAGAGGTGAAAAAGAAGATCTGTAAGCTCTGGAAGGGTTTACTTTTACTTACCCAGAAACTCGCTCACTATATGCCCAGAAACTGGCACTGTGCCTACTCTATAGTAGGTGCTCATTAAATACTCTTAAATGAACCAGTAATAGAGGAATCTACCTTTCCGATCCTTCTAATGTAAATATGCTGATCCCCTCCCCCCACCTCAGGGGCTCACTAGTAGTTTTTCGAGTGTCACATTTTTCTTATTTTTTAAAGTTTGCTTTTCGACTCAAAGTTAAGTGTAAATTATCTCTCAATCTCTGATTTTGTGTCAGGGTACATTATCTCAACATGTGCATTGAAGGAGTGTGAGTAAGTTCCAACTATCCCCTTTCGGATTGTCTGTCATTTGAGTGAAGGTTTATGTTCATTAAAGACCACTCCAGAGGCAATATTCAGTTAATCATTACTTATTGTGTTCTATTTCTAGACTGTAAGGAGTACGAGTCAGCATTAAGTAAAATGAACTTACTATGAATACATAGAAACAATTTTAATAAATATTTGATGTCTTAGATAAGTTGGAAATATGCAATAGGATATATATAAAATAGTTTTGGAATTAAAGGAAAATCTAATCTTATGGTACTTTAAGTTGGTGGCAAGCCAGTAGGGTACATGGCAAATTTCTTCCCAAATAAGTTTATTGCTTTTCTAAAAACAATCTGAATGCTTGAAAGCAGATGAATATGTCAGGAATGTTGACAATATCACTTTGAGGAATGTTGCGAAATGATGTCTGAGGACAAAGATGAACAATGTAAAACATAGCATTCTATCCTATAAACTCATGCACTTTCCAAAGAGGTTTCCAAAGTATTTCAGGGAAGTTTTCAATCCTTAGAATTTTTCATTAGCCTTTTATGTAATTTTGTCGCCTAAATAGTTCCTCTTTTGGCCATGAACTTTGCTCGGTGGAAGTATAGTGACTCCTGGGTTATAGGTCTAAGTAACCATCTTTTATTTAAAACCTTTGTCCATTTGATATCAATAAAATTTCATCTCAATGTATAGTAAAGTCTATTTTAGTGGTAGACCTGTAGGATGATACGAATACCCACCTTTAAGTTAATTGATTGATTATGCCCATTGGCAGATTTTCCATCCCAACCTGCAGAGGGAATTGTAAGGGCTGGCAATTTCTCGAAATAGCAATGTACACTTCTATATGGCAGTTCCAAAGCAGACTGTGTGCTTTATCATTGCAAACCAAACTAATGGAACTCTCACTATAGACCAAAAAATAAAATAAAATAAAATAAATAAAAAAATAAAGCAAACAAGAGTCTCAAAAAAGAACCCCACTAAAGTATTACAAAGAAGCAAAAAGTACTTTTGAACACTTTCTTTTTTTTTTTTTTTTTTTTGTCATTTGCCTTCAGCTCAGAGGATGGGAAATTTTACAAAGGGAAATAGGAAAACAACACAGAGGAAGTGAACGTTTCCCTTAGAAGACATGGCTTTCCTTCCAGCCCTTCACATGGATGCTGCCCCTTCTCATTCCTCAGGGGGATGGGGACAGGGGAGGAAAGGGACAGGGATGCTGAGGGCAGAAACCAGACTCAACATTAGGATTGTAGGGTCAGGAGAAGCTAAGTGCCAGGGGAGAGCTCAAAGATGTCAGAACCTGCAGCCAGAGCCAGGAGGGAGAAGGAGGCATCGAGACCACTGTCCAGGAAGTCAAGGAATAGGGCCACTTTGAGGACATATTTGCAGAGAGCCTGGAGGACTCCTTGAGAAGCAGGTGCAAAGAACAGGACCAGACAGGTGGACGGCTTAGCACATCCCAGAGGGCCATGTGGCGTGAAAAACAGAGGCCGATGGAAACTCAGGTTGGAGGCACCACAGCACCTGACATCTGGAGGGCTCAGTTCCTCCTGCCCCCCCTGCAGATACCCAGTTAATTGTCATGTAGTGTTAATTGTAATCCTCCCCATCTGCTCAAGTTGCTCCTCCCTCTGCATCTCTCCCACGTTAGACCAGGCACCTGAGACTGCGGGCTCTCCTCCCAGACTGCCTGTGTGTAGAGCCCTTCTCTGCACCTACTGTTTTTGTAACCCTGGGGAAAGTATTTAGCTTCCGTATGCCTCAGTTTTCCCATCTGATAGATGGGAATGCTAATACTAATCCCTATCTTATGGAACCGTTGGGAGTGCGAAATGAACTAACAGCTGTGAACCACTCACATGCTACCTGGTGTAGAGTAAGGACTCAATGTTAGTTGCTGTGTTAGTTTCCTAGGATGGGGGTGAGGGGCTTAAAATCATAACAATAACAATGTACCCTCTCTTGGCTCTCGGTTCTTGAGGTCAGATGTCTGAAATCAAGGTCTCCACAGGGTCGCTTCCTTCTGGAGGCTCCGAGGGAGAATCTGTTCGGTGCCCCTCTACTGTGTTCTTGTGGCTGCCAGAATCCGCGGTGTTCTTTGGTCTGTGGCTGCCGATCTCCAATCTCCGCCTCTGTCTTCACATGGCCTTCCTCTCTCTGGGTCTCTGTGTCCCGAATCTCCCTCTCCTTTCTCTTATAAAGATATCAGTCATTGGGGTTAAGGCCCGCCCAAGACCCAGGATGACCTCATTGGAAGATCCTTAATTACATCTGCAAAGACTCTATTTCCACATAAAGTCATATTAACAGGTACAGAGGGTTGGGACTTGGACTATTCAACTCACTACAATTGTCACAATTATTATTTTCAATTCAGGAGTTAGCGGTCTCTCTTGAAGACTCTAAAAACAGTCTCCCTGCATACAATCTTCACATGGCAATCCGTTCTCAATACATAGCCCTACTGACTTTTCCGAAGTAACTGCCCTGTTTATACCCTTCTATGGCTGCCGGCCACCTGCAGGAAGATATGTGATGTGCTGAGCAGAGCTGTGGCCTGGTGCCTGCCTCATGGCCGCAGGGCCATCTCCCACATCCCTCCACCTTGCACATCTCTCTCCAGAACAGGACTGGACTCTTTCATGCCTCCCAGCCTTGCCCAGCCTCTTTCCTCTCCTTACGTACCATTCTCCTCCTTATCCGGGCTTTATGCAACCTTCGCAGCTCAGTTCTTATTTTGTCTTCTCTGAGAAGCCTTCATGGGAACCACCACCTCCCCCTTCCTGCCCGGGCATTCTCCCCCAGACCCCAGGAATTGGCTTTCTCTTCTTTACTCGCGGTGCATCTTTGATTTATCCATCACCAAACTTTATTCATTGTTCTGTAAAGGCCTGTTAATGTTTTTGTTGCTTTTTGAGGGTTGCACCCTACTCGACTCTACATCCCAATGCCGGTGCGGTCAGTAAAGAAAGGCGTTGAGTGGTGGATGGATGGATGGATGATGGATGGATGGATGGATGGAAGGATGGATGGATGGATGAATAATAATTGGGAAAAGGAAAAACGAGTCATGGATCATGTGGAACCACAAGAAAAAACTGGAACTAAAACTGGGACCTTCTGCAATTAAAAGATCTGACCAGTTATTAGAAGAAGGAATATGACTACTTAGGACTTATATCTGTGTAGTATAAATTATACACAACTATGTATATAAATAGTCCTGTACATGATGCCCAAGGTAACTGCTGAGCAAACTCATAGCTCCCCAAGGTCTCTGATTCTTCTCAATTTCCAAAGTCCTAAATTAACAAGCGAATTTGGGACTGGATAAAACATGGTTCTCACGTATTATACTTTAGTATGAAAAAGATCCATCAGTGCATGAGTTTAAAATGAAGATCCCTATACCCCATCCTCAGAAATTCTGATAAAGTCAGCCTGGGACACGCTCAGTGATTTGTGAAGAGGATAAAAGTGCAAATTCTATCTCTGTACAATCTACTCTGTATGACGTTAGATCTTTTCTTACTTCTTCATCTCTGAAGTGGAGAAGATAATAGTTCCTCTTCATAGGGCTGTGGTGAGTGAATATAGCAAGAAGAGTCTGACGTAGGGAGGTGTTCACTAAAGGTCTCTGCAGTCATTGCTGTCATTATCATCACCCTCTCACCCACCCCCACCATCATCATCACCATCTTCATCAAGGATTCTAGATCAGTGGTTCTTAATCCTAGCTACATAATAAAATCACCCGGGGAAATTTGAAAACAGATCTGGATAGAGTTATTCTGGAGTGGGTCTCAGGGAGTGGTTTTATTTTAAAGTATCCCGAGTCTACACTGCGTTGTCACAGTCGAGACCCAGCAGGACCTAGACTGGCACTTCTCAAACTTGAATGTGCACACAAATCACCGAGGGATCTTACAAAACTGCAGATTCTGAGTCAGTAGGTTTCAGGGTAGCTGAGAATCTGCGTTTCCCCCGTGATGCTGATATTGCTGTCTACAGACCCCGCTGGGTATACGAGCCCTAAGCCCGAGTGTACGTGGTGGGCACACAGCTTGGTCAGGGGTTCGATGTCAACACAGGGACCAATCGTGATGGACGCCTTGTGGTTTCCAGTTACACCCAGGCCCGTCGCATGCCTAGTGCCACACTCTGTCTGGAAGCGCCCCCAGTTTGTCACTAACACTGCCAAACCCAGGGAGGAGACAGAGACAGGCTCTCTCTGACTTCTCTGATAAGATATGTCAAATAACATTCATTACTGTCCCAGGAGTCCTTTCAGAAGGCGTTTAAGGAAATGCCACACACTTAGCACTCAGCTCTTCAGATTTCAGAGCTCAGGGTCATCGTTTTACCCATAAAAGGGCCATTTGTGTGTGTGTCTAAACTGTTAAGTCAATTACTCTGCTGAGTGGGAGTAGTATTGTTGCCTCTGCTTTTGGCACTAATGACTTGAGCGTTTTCCAAACGCCATTAAATGCCAAAGTCCCCCGCCCTTGATTTGGTGCAGGTATAGTGTCTCAGAGGTCTACAGTCACACTGGGCAGCGGGGAGGGAGTGGAAGGTTAAAGCCGGAGCCGGCTAACAGTCAGAGGATGTTAATTCTCCAAGACTGCATTGGCATCTTGCAAACTCATTGTGATTTTCCTCAAAGCAGCCCCATCCAAGGTATAAGCTGTCGGTGAGGCCCTCGCTGCCTGAGTATATGACCGGACTCACAGCATCATGAAATCGCCCTAAAGCCGAAGCTGAGAGCAGCTTCCCTTATTGCGCATGAATTTTTGGCTGCATGTTGATTAGGCAAAATTAGGAGTCATTTAAATACCTGATTACAAAGACTCTTACTGTTTACGTGGCAAACCGGTCCTGTAGATTTTCATTTCATATTTTATGATGCGTGAGATCTAGAGTCAATGCTAATTCTATCTTTCTAGAAGGCATGCGTTATTTATCATCCTCATCGCCAGAATAATAAAGAGCAACACAGATCCGGGTCTGTCCATGTGATAGCTCATCAGTGCCCACCTGCCAAAGTCCCTTTGCTGCGTAGGTAATGCAGACTTAGGCTCCACGGTCAGCATGTGGATCAGCAAGGCAGCATCTCTGGAGGCCATGGCTCTGTCTACCACCGTCCATGGTTCCCTCACGTCAGCCCCATGCGATCCTTCAGCTGATCTCCTGCTTGAATCTTCTTCCCCCCCTCCTGCTCCTTCAGGATAGCCGGAGTGATCTGTTATGGTTTTTTTTTTAAATGTTTATTTATTTATTTTGAGAGAGAGAGGGAGAGAGAGGGAGAGAGTGAGCATGTGCAAGGGGAAGAAAGGCAAAGGGAGAGGGAGAGAGAGAATCCCAAGCAGGCTCTGAGCTGTTAACACAGAGCCCAATGTGGGGCTTGATCTCATGAACCCATGACATCATGACCTGAGCCAAAATTTAGAGTCAGATGCCTATCCAACTGAGCCACCCAGGCACCCCCAGAGTGATCTTTTAAAATATAAATAGGTTCCTTCACACCTTGGCCATACCCTCCCAAGGCCATGCTCTGACCAGGCCACTCTCTGGCCTCCTTTCCCACAACGATCACCTCTTCCCTTTGCCTCTTCCGCACTGCTCTCCTTGCTGTTGAACACGGTCACGTCACATCACAGAGGCTTTCCCTTGCCTGTTCCCTCCACCTGGGACACTCTTCCCTTGATATTTACATGGGTCTGTCACTCACTCCATTCAGGTCTCTCTGATAGGGTATCATTCATGCCTGCACCACTCTCTCCTCTTAGTGTGGTTAGTTTTCTTTGGAACATTTCTGAAGTTATAGTATAGATTTCCCTGCTTTTAATGTCTTCCTTCCTTCCCGGGAAGTAAGTGCAAAAAGGCTTGTCTTGTTCTCCGCTGATCCCCAGGACCTGGGACAATGCTTGGTGAGAAGTGCGTGGCCAATACTTGAACCAGGATGGATGGGAGGGAGGGAGGGAGGAAGGCAGTCAGGCAGGCAGGCAGACAGACAGACAGACAGAGGGAGGGAAACAAAGGAAGAACGGCATGATGGCAGAAGCTGACTTAGTTGATTGCCTTTTCTATGGTTGTTATCTGAGGTCTTCTCCCGACAGAAGATGATGATCCAAGTACCTCAAAAGGAAAGAAATCACTTTTACCTCTTTTAATTGCATATTATTTATAATACACGTAAATCCCCCCAACATTGAAATAGCCCCACTCAGGTACACGCTTCCAACAGGCTTGCCTAGCACAAGCCAGTCACTTGATATTATTACATCTGCCACTTAGAAGCTGTGTGACTGGAAGCTCTCCATGTCTCAGTGTCCTTGTCTGTAAAATGGGTATAATAACAGTGCAGCCCTTATAGGGCTGTTAGGAGGATTATGTCAATTAATGTTTGCAAATCACCTAGAAGGGATCCAGGGACAGAATAAGCATCATATACGTGTTTATTAAATTTAAAAAAATCCCCAAATTTTACCCTAAAATTCAAGCTATTCTCTCTAACACTTAATTCAAGCCTTTATTTAATTTAGAAAGACATTTGGAAACTTTCAGCTTTTTACTGAAATCAGTCTGTTTCTGCTTTCTTACAACTCCGGAAAACACTAGTTCATATTCCTGTTAAAGTAAAAATGGCAGTTTTTGCCTAGTATTTTCTGACAATAGTCATATTCTTACCAAGCAAATGTCTCCTCTATGGATGAGGGCTGTTACAAGGTTTTCTAAAAGAATGGGATTATCAAGTTTAGGACTTCACTTGCTCAGACTGTTTCACTTTAATCCTCAAGTCCGCCTGAAGTCATCCTGAAAGACAGTATCATTTGCCTGGCTTTCCAGGGCGCTGGGGTTTGAAATCTGACACTCAGTTGCTGCTTGCCTCACCACCTTGGAAAGGCTGCTTCCCCCTTAGTAAGGAAAAGCCTGCTCCATTTGTTTTGGCTCCAGCCAACCTAACAGTGTCTTTAATTCAGCGACGGACTGTTTTCCTTGGAAGTTGGAGAGTCCCGTGGTTTTGGATCAAGCTCGAATTCTTGCTGGAAGTTCTAAACTGGAAGTCAAATGACTTCCCTCAGCGGTGGTGGAGGCAAGAAAGTGGGGCCAGCTTTGGAAAGTGGATTTTGAATATTGCAGGCTATTCATAATGGTGCCTGGTGAGGTACAACCTAATGCCGTTTGTGGTTGATATGGACAAATCATTTCATTATTCTGTTCAAATGCATGGTCCTGTTACCTGTTTTTATTTTGATAGAAAACAGCTGCAAGCTAATCCTAGGAGGCAAGAATAGATTGAAAGATTACCTACTGTATACAGATGCAGGACAGATCTTTTGAGGGGAGACCAAGTGAAGGCCATTCTAAGTCTAAAGGCTGGATAGATATTGGTCGGAGGAAGTTTCAGGTTGGGAGAGAGATAGAGGTGGCTCATGCCCAGGGAGGGGGTTCACTGGCCTGGTGCCTTTTCTCTGCCTTGAGCTGTGATTTGGAACAAAGGAAAGCATGTCTCAGTGCCAATAGCAAGCAGCGTGGGCAGCTGTTGTCTAGGTCAGGGGCTCGAGGAGGCTGAGCAGGAGCTCTCCAGACTTCTGGCAGTCGCAAGACTGACCAAGGTGAGCTTCCTGGATCTTGGAGATAAATCTTCCTCTTGTCTCTCTCAATTTTTCTGATACTCTAGGTTCCAGAGCAGAGAATTGTGTGTTTGTTTGTTTGTTTTTAAACCAGAGATCCGTGGCTCTTCTCAGGGTATCCATGGAAGAGTTCAAAAGGTTCCTGAAAGCTCAGAAATGGCCCACAAAATGTTGTATGCATGTGCATTTCCCTGGAAAACAGTCCCTACTTCCTACCAGATTCTCAAAAGGATTCTGTGACTTGCCCTCCCGCAAAGCTTAGAATCACTGTTCACGATGGTAACATAAATCACTTCAGAGCACTTTGCACGTTTGTCTCCTTTAGTCTCTCATGATGTTTTTGCAGAATTGCAGTTTGCAGAATTTGGCAAAGCCAACGTGTTACGAAAAAGTTTGCACAGCATCTGAAGACCTTGGATAGCAACTCTACTGGTAAGGGCAGTCAAGAGCGCTCCCGAGCAGCTCTAGTCTGAAGGGCCATATGGGCACACGCAGCGCCTTCGTCAGCTGTGAGCTGCTATAACAAATGACCGTGAGGTGCTTAAACAACAAACATCTTTTCCTTACCGTTATAGAAGCTGAAGTCCAAGATCAGGGTGCAGATAGACTGGAGATTCCTAGTGAGGAACCGCTTCCTGGTTTGCAGATGGCGGTCTTCTCTCCGTGTCCTCATGTCGTGGAGAGGGAGAGGAAAGCGGACTCTCTAGTGTCCCTCTTATAAGGGCACTAATTCCATCATGAGGGCTCCACTCTTGTCACCTAATTACTTCTCAAAGGCCCCATCTCCATCACAGTGGAGATTAGGGAATCAACCTATGTATTTCGGGGCACACAAACCCGCAGTCCATAGTGCCTGGGGCTGGGCCAAGCAAGTAACTCAGGAGCCTTCGCTCAAACACAGGCACATCCAGGGCACAACATATCCAGAGTGATACAGATATCAATGAAGAAATAGGATTATGCTCATAATAATAAAAGCATTCACTGACCACCTACAATAGGCCAGGAGCTTTGGATACCTTACCTCATTTGATCGTCACAATAATCTCATGAAACGGATACTATTATCCTTCCCATTCTACAGATAAAGTAACTTAAGCATGAAGAAGTCAAATAAATTTCTCAAGGTCATTGTGTAGTAGAATTGGGATTTAAGGCCAGGTTTGTCCAACCCATGCCTCCTCCCAACTTTGTGAAGTAGCTTTGTGACATGCTAACAACCATCGTGGCAGCCTGAGAGATACTGATTAATTTAAGGTCTCCTTCAGGGCTCTGGTTTTATGATTTTTAAAGTTAACTGAAAGAATGACAAATCAAGCAATCAATCTGTAAGCCACACACTATGTTAGGAATTGGGAGGGATAACTAATTCTCCTTCCCAAAGGGACCGCCAGGCATACCCTGAGGGGCTGGGATTTCTGGAACTCTGTGGAGTTAACAAGAGGAGACTTGGAAAGTTAGAAAAGCGAGGGGGAGGCTACATTCCAGACATAGCATATGGTATGAGAAAGCACCAAATTTGGAGTGGGACAAGCAGATGAAGAAGGTGTCAAGTTCTCTGGGGAGGTGTAGAGGGTAGAAAAGGCTACTATACATAGGGTAAAACTTTGACAAGATGCTGGGGTGACTTAGCTGAGCCTCAAATAAAGGGGAACCACCCCAGAAGCTGAGGAGTCTCCCCTCCCCGATGCAACAAAGGGAAATTTCCACCAGACAAAGGGGGACGGAGTCCCAGATGGAAGCTGACTGCCTGTTCTATAGGGAAATCTTCGCTTCTAGCAGAGAACTCTCCAGTCATAGGAAAACCTATCTCAATGGCAAGGACTTGTCCACTTGCAAAAGATGGTCCACCAAGGGCTTGACTCAGGGGCCAGTGAACAGTAAGGAATTAGAGGAGGAGAGGGGTCACCGAGTGGGAAGAAGAGAAATCACAAAGGACTGAGAGAGGGCGGCTGAGTCCCAGCACAGGCAAAACCATCTTGCATCAGTTATGGGTGCACAGCACTTAATACAACTCAGATCGTGAATGTGACGATCTCCTCCTCCAGTCCCCCATCCCAAGAAAGCTGCCCCAGGAGAGAAAATAACTGGAATGACACCGCAATGGAAGGCAAGCTCAACTTGGCACCAGAAGCAGCCCTGCCACCCTCCCCACTACTTGTCTGCATGGGGACAGACCCTGCGTTCTCTGGGGAGGCCCGGAGTGCTGATCAGTGTCCACTTCCTGAAGGGCTGGACCAGATGTGGGAGCCCATGAGAGTCAGGGAGCTGCTTTCTCCAACACACAAGAGCTGAAGTCTTGTTGGGGGCTCACATGCTCCTCAGAAATGAAGGGTGCATCTGCTCTAATGAAAACATGCCCCTTTGTGAAGGCAGCACAGACTCCGTCCTTGGAGGCTCCAGAGGGTCCATCTTCCGTGGGCCGGAGCTCCCCAATGCTCCTGGCTGCCCGTTAAGCAGCCGCCCCTGTGTCGGCGTTTTCCACCTCCACCTCCCCAAGTATGCCTTCCCCTCTAGTGGGTTAAATTTAGCTCTGAATGAATGCAGAAAGGAGAACACATTCATGTACACACAGATCAAGTAGCTTTCAAATACAGGCTGGCCACGCACAATTGACCCAAAAGATCCAAGTTTTTCTGTCTCCTTCTCTCCTCTTTCTCTCTGTGTTTCCCATCTTATCCACAGACCCCTACACCCTTTCTGCCTTTAGTGAAGCTAATTAAATATACAGCTCGGAATGTGGGGCTGTTTGTCTTTAGACCGGTGAAAACAGAATCACTTGAGTGATTGAGGAACATCAGGATCAGAGGGAGCCCAAGGTGGTGGTGATCATTTTCATTTATTGATCTGATGGTCTTGGAAGCCCATCGGCCACTTGGAAGCCTCTTTTGTCTCATGTATTAACAGAGTCTCTTCTCCTGTGGGCCGAGCCTGTGGCTTCTACAGTGCTGCACACACCTGCAAATATTTCCCCACTGACCAGTCGTTATGTCCCTAAGTCCCTAACTTTGAAATCACCCCTTTCACTGTAGTTCTTCACACTCATAGAGCATTTATAGTTCTCAGAACTGACTTTCCCATTCCCGAATATCTTTAATCTTCATAAGAACCTTGTGAGGTAGTTAGCTATCCCTCTTCCTAGTTTACAAACAGAAAGCCTCAGTTCAGAGAGGTTAAGCGACGGGCTTGAGGTCACACAGTGAGTGGCAGAGTTAGGATTAGGACCTAAGGTCGACACTTCTTCTTCTGCTCTTTCCACTCTACCTTCAGCTGCTATGGGGACAGGCAGTTTGTCCAGGTGGCCCTGTCTGGGAGAGTTAGATTTAGTAAACAGTTGTCAGTGTATGGAGGGTGGGCAAGGGGAAGGCATGTGAGATTGAGACCCCAGACCTTCCAAAGGGCATCAGAAGGGCTTAGCATCTAAACGTGGTGGGGGCTGAAGCTAAGCTTTCCCAATATCATTAGTCAGTCTCCAACCAGGAGAGCACACAGGACTGAACTGATAGGCCATTGTCGCGTCCCAGCCAGCTCCACGGGACATCTCTCTCCTGTCAGCAGTGCTGACCTGCAGGATGTGTACAGCATTATCGAATCATGGCTAACAATGGAAGTGTCGATGGCCACACTGCAACAAGGGATTCCAAGCTGACAGGGCACATCGTGATCATTGTACTCAGACAAACTAGACTGGCCCCTAAGCTCTCTGAGAAGCCAATGACCCAATTGTGTCTACGGGCATTACATAACCAGACTGGCCTTCCCAAAGACTTTTTCATTTTGTAGCTAATTCATACCCAAACCTAGAATCAACCCCACTGAGGAACACCTTTAATACGTAGGTGTGTGGCTCTCTTGCCAAACATTCCAAAATCAAGCTTGTTTTCCATCTTTTCCTAGGACTTCATCCATCTCTTCTTAAGCATTCCCTTCTGATTCCTTCTTATTTATAATTCTTAAATTGACTCAATCCAAAAGATAAGACTGTAAGCGTCTATGAATCATTAAAATGAGAGTCTGCTAGTGAAGTTTCTAGGCAATAAATGACACAGAGCAGAATTCCACCCCCCACCATGAGAAAAGAGAAGTACTGACCAATATGAGGAATTTTAAGAATAACAATAGTTCACCCCTTTTCTTTAAAAAATGCCTACAGAAGAGTGGATAAAATCAAGTCACCCACTTGGTCTGGTCTATGACATTTTTTTTAATAGGTTAAGTTTTTTTAAATGTTTTTATTTATTTCTGAGAGAGAGAGACAGAGAGACAGCATGAGCAGGGAAGGGTCAGAGAGAGAGGGAGATACAGAATCTGAAGCAGACTCCAGGCTCTGAGCCAGCTGTCAGCATACAGCCCGATGCGGGGGTCGAACCCATGTACAGTGAGATCATGACCTGAGCCGAAGTTGGATGCTTAACTGACTGAGCCACCCAGGTGCCCCTGGTCTATGACATTTTTAATGAAGCAACAATTGGGTTGAGTAATTAGGACCTACCATTTCTGGAACAACTACTGTGGTCACTCTTGAGTATTTTATGCTGATACCTGATTTCCCACAACATCCATTTGAGGTTAGAGTTATCATCCCGCATTAAAGATAAGGAAAAATGTTCCTATAAGAGTTCAAAGGGTGCAGTTGGTGAGTCTCTGGGCCGGGATTCACACTTGTCCATAGAGTTCATGCCTTTTTTCTGTGTAACATCCACCTACTACTTCCTAATCCCACTTTTCAAAACTGGTATCAGCAACAAGATTATTATGAACCAACATCTGAATATCAAGCAAGACAAATGTAGAAAGGTAATCCTTAATTACCCTGCTCTCACTCCCATATACCCTCCTTATACAACTTCATTTCCTCTCGTGAAATGACTCGGACACACAGCATCAGTCAGCTGCCGTGTCCGGAGCTAACCAAGAGAAAAGGAAGCCGTCCAACTGAAATACTAACGTTCACTTCTAGACAGATTTCCAACTGCTCATTTTGAATCTACTATGTAGAGAGCCTAGTCAATATATATTTCAAGTGACATCCAGCCTAGTCTCGGCTGGTTCTGTTTTCTACCTTCTCTTTCTTGCCCCATGGAAAGTCTCTAGATGAATCTATCATTCGGATCGCATAAAGAAACACAGCACATACTTGAAATCCCATCAACTTTCCTAAATTGTTCACAACCAAAGGAGCCAAAAGCCTCCAACCACTGTTCCCTTCCTTTTGATTCTGTGCAGAGCTACCACATATGTTTTGAATGACCACATATTCTAAAAGACCCTAAAAGGCAAAAGAGAGCTCATACGAATACAAACATTGTGGAGGACCCGGGCATTCCTTTTAAAATTACTTTTGTCAAGAGAAAGCTTCAGGTTACTATGAAATTTCACACTCCTAGCTGCCGCTTAACAAGACTTTAACTTTTACTCACTCAGCGGGTCTTGGCAAGCCATTTCCCTCTCAGTTTACAGGGCTCCTGTTTTCCCCACAGGGGAGTAGGCTATGATCATCTGTGGTTCCCAAAGGACTCATGTTCTAAAATAGACTCTGAAACTTTTATTAATAAAACATCTATTTTGCAAATCTAGCATTCCATATTCTCTCCACGTAATGCTTTGCAATTCAGCATCTATCAGGAAAAAAAAAAAACATCAAACAATACGGGTAGTGCTTACGCAACACAATTTAATGTCCCAGCAAGAACTAGTGATTCGTTACACACATTCTGCACCGTTGTAATAGATCTTTCCAGATTTCAAATGTGTGGAGGACAACAAGTTACCAATGTTAGCACTGGACTATGAATTCTTAGTAATATCAAGCCATAGCCTAATGTTTCGTACAGAATAGCTACACAATAAAAGTTCATGAAAGAAATGACATAATTTGGGTTAGAAATGTCTGTGTTTGTAATGGATTCAATGATTTTCAAATGCTAAAATTTGGAGATTTGAAGGCAGCAGTGCTGTGAGAGGAGAAAATGTTTTCCCTCTGCTCTTAGCCGAGCATCAGCCATTCATTTCACAAGCCTTCCCGTTTCACTTAAGATTCTTAGTCACAAGCAACAGAAATTCATAGGAGCAGAGAAGGCAGGAATTGAAAGTGTATTCTGAGAATAGTCGAGAAGGCTAGAGAAGGAGGCATGGACAATGGGCAAGACCAAAGGTGAGCTACCAGCCTGAAAGAATTCTCAGATACTGTGTCTTCAAGATCCCTGGCAGGAGCTTATGCCTGGTGGAGCCCAGATTGCGCGCCATCTTGTAGCTTCTGGGGATTCTGGGGAAGCAAGTGTCTGGTATTTCCCGGCTTCTATGATGAGAGGTGGCTCTGACTCTCACTATGGCTTCTAATATGGGAATTCCCCTAAGAGGAAAGGGGTTTGCAAATCGGGAATCCCAAAACTATGAGTCTGCTACACGTCCACCTGGACAAAACCCCAGGTTGTAGCTTTCTGAATCTCTTCTCTCCTTTGACTCCTTGCCATACCTGCGTTGACGATCTTCAATGCTGAGTAAACGCACAACTGTATATCATGGGTCTTAGGTAGTTAGAAACCACTGAGGAGGTACACACAATTGGTCGTGAATATTTTTGTCTATTCCTAGTAAACTCAGTGCGGTGGTTCTAAACCCATCCCTCACCCCTCCCTCACCCCATAGGAATTTATTTCTGTATATGTTCAGGGAAATGTGCTCCAGGAAATTCTGATGCAGACTTCTGGTTGGAAACCATGGCTTAATTTTCCCCGTTTTCCACAGCTTCTTTACAAACCATTTCTGTTTCCTTGAAGTCCCCCACCCCCACTTCCACCCTATCAGTCTCAACCAATAATCCTTCCATTAGGTGGGAAAATGAGGCCACCTGTCGCACACTCACTCAAATTTTCTCTCCTTCAATTCAAAGTTTCTTCTTGTTTCTTCTGCCCATTCCATCCTCCTGCCCTGCTTAATTACTCCTTCCTTCCAAGACTATCAGTGCTCATGGTCTAATCTGAGACTTAATACTTATCTTCCCTTCTGGTTATATCTTTGGTCTCACTTTCCTGATTCCCTTCATTTCAGAAACATTTCAAGTCTTATCTGACCTAACAACCCTTTAACTTGACCCTGCTTCCCATAGACCACCTTCCTGTTCCTCCAGCCACCTTCATCTTTCATATCCAAAGATCTGAAAGGAGTGGTTTATATTCATGGATGCTTTTACTTTGCTTTTCATTCATTCTCAACTCCCTATAATCACTTCTAGGCTGACTTTCCACACACACACACACACACATATTGCTCTCCCAATGTCACCTATGGCTTCCTGTCTGCCCAAGCCAATGGCCCCTTCTTAGTCTGCATCCTTCTGGCCCTCTCAGAAGCATCTGACCCTTTTGAAAATCCCTTTTCAGGGCGCCTGGGTGGCTCAGTCAGTTGAGTATCCGACTTTGGCTCAGGTCATGATCTCGCGGTTTGTGGGTTTGAGCCCCGCATTGGGCTCTGTGTTGACAGCTCAGAGCCTGGAGCCTGTTTCAGATTCTGTATCTCCCTCTCCCTCTGATCCTCCCCTGCTCTCTCTCTCTCTCCCTCAGAAACAAAGAAAACATTAAAAATTTTAAAAAAAGAAAAGAAAAGAAAAGAAAAGAAAACCCCTTTTCTCCTCTGTGGCTTTTGATACAAACATCCCCAGATTTTTCCTTCTGCTTCTCAGATGATGTTGTTTCTCAGACTCCTTTACTGGGCTTTCTTTCCTTCTCCTCCTCCTTTGAGAGAGAGGAGAGAGAGAGAGAGAGAGAGAGAGAGAGAGAGAGACAGAGAGAGAGAGAGACAGAGAGAGAGAGAGACGGAGAGAGAGAGAGAATCTTAAGCAGGCTCCATGGAGCCTGACATGGGCCTCTATCCACAACCCTGGGATCATGACCTGAGCCAAAATCAAGAGTTGGATGCTCAACCAACTGAGCCACCCAGGCACCGCTCTTCTCTTCTTGTTCTATTTTCTGACACTGGCCATTCTCATTTCTTTAGTTATAACTTCAAAATAGATACACCCAGATATATATCCCCAATCCTGATTCTTCTCTTCTGCGATTCAGTTTTCCAACTGGTCATTTCTGGTGGGTGCCCAGGCTCTTCTCCCACCCCATCTCCCTTCCATGACACCTTAAAAATTTTGGGGCGGGAGTAAAATCTACATGACATACAATTTACCATTTAAACAACTTTTAAGTGTATAGTCCAGTTCTTGTTCATTACTTGCTTATTACAAGGGTCATCTAACACACCCCCACCCCCACCCCCTGCCCCCACTGTATTACTTGCTGAACCTGGCGCTAAGCGGTAAAGAGCATGGGCTCTGGAGAGTCTGATCTGAGTTTAAATCTCAGCTTTATGGCTCTGGCTGAGTTTCTCAACCTCACAGGCCTCACTTTTCTCATCTTGTTACTCTCCATTGTTGTTGGGTACACAGTCACTGTGCTGAAGCAATAACAGCTTGGTTTATTTGTGAGCAAACACCCTGGAGAGAAGTTGTCCTGTGGGAGCTGGCGCTGGAAGTGAGGAGAAAATGAAGTGTTTGAAGAAAGAGATAGATCTCAGCCAGAAAGTAGGAGTTCTGGATGTATATTGGAGTGGGAATGTGGAATCTGGCATTGGCTTGGATTTATCACACAGACACAGCTCCACCCACGCCCGTTATGAAAAGGAAGAGAAAACAATCAATCAGTAAAACTGTTTGGGGGACAATTTCAGTCTTCAGGCAGAGTAGTAATTGCTCATCAAGTGACAGGTAAAACCTCTGTGAAAGTTGAAAGGGCAATTTCGTTGAATTGCAAGAATTTGCCCAGGAAGGAGGTGATTTGGGGAAAATTTGATGTGCATACCTTTTAAAATACCTTTCAAGTTCTGTGTTTATAGAATCATCAAGGGTCTAAAGAGGTCACGTTGTTTTGTTTCTGTTTTTGTTTTTTCAGTGTTTATTATTTCATTTTATAGAGGAAAGTTTACTTATCAATGTTCAGAATTTCAGCAGGTCCCTCCTGAATGTTAAGAAGTTATTTCTTTTGTTTTTAGCATTTATTTCTTTTTGGACTGGGTCTGACCCATCTCTCACATTCAGCCCAGGGCCTGTTGCAAAAGATACACTCTAGTATTAAAAAAAAAAAAAAAAAAAAAAAAAGGTGAAGCATTTCAGTGATCAGATCCTACTTGCCCTTTCCAAGACTGTATAGAGAAGAAAAGACTCAGAGTTTCAACCCAGAATGTCACAGGATAATGATAAGAACAGATAGCCCTTTACAAAGCACCTTTATGTATTTTATCTCTTAATCGCTGAGGACAACTCCATTTTTCAGATGAGGAAACTGAGGTTCAGAGTGGTTAAGTGAGCTGCCCAAGGTTTCACAGCTGTAAGCTGTCAAGCCCCGCCTAGCTGAGCTCAACTACAAACTCTCTGCTGTCTTTCTAAGTCACATTTGGCCTCACAGAGAGGTAACCTGTTTTGAGCTGTACCCTGCCTTCCGTCCACTTTACGTTCGAGGACCCTGCCATCTAAGGCACGTGTGAGAGGCAGCCCTTCCCTACTGGAAATGTCCCCACGTGAAGCCCAAGCATCTGGCATGCGCTAGAAGGTGGCCAGAACACTCAGCGGCCACAGCCCGCACGTCACCGTTCGCGCTTGGGGCCCCACTTTCTGCCTCGGGCCTCTCGGTTGGCCGGCACTGGCGCCACCTGGCCCTGCTCGGACTCCAGAGAGCGCGCGTCCACCCCGGAGCCCGCCGTGCGCCCCAGCCTCTCGCCGTGCGCCCGCGCCCCAGGTGCCCACCCGCACGCGCGCTCCCCGTTCGCGCCTTGGGGACCCCACCCCCCCGCCGCCACAGCCCGCCGTCTCCTGCCCACCTAGAGCCACGGGGGGCGGCGGCCGCAGGTCCCCCCACACCCCAGGGGCGGAGCGAGGCGCCGAGACGTCAGGGCGGAGGACCAGCGCGGGGCGGGCGCGCCCTCCCGGCGGCCGCCCGTGGCCCACGTCCCCGACTGGCTCGGCCGGCCGCAGCCGGGAGCTGCAGTTAGCGGCGGCGCTGGGGCGCAGCCAGGCGGCCGAGCGGGCGGGGGCCGGAGGCTGAGCCGGGGCGAGCCGGCCGTGCGCACAGCTCTGCCCGCCACCCCCGAGCGGATCCCCGGCCGCCCCTTGGCTCTGCCCGGGCTTCTAGCGCAGACCCCCGGGGTGCCCATCCATTTCCTCGGGTGACTACAGCGTGTGTTTTGTTTTTCTTTCTTTTTTTTCCCTCCCTGTGTGCCCTTCTCCAGGATGGCAGAGGCGGAATTGCACAAGGAAAGGCTGCAAGCCATAGCAGTAAGTCCACTTTCATTTTATTTTCTTGCTCTATTGTCTGGGATGGAAGGGGACCCCGAGTGTTTCGGGGCCATCGAGGTACCAGCACAGTAGCCGCAGGGCATGCATTCGGGGGATAGAAGTCCGCCAAGGCTCAGCTATGCTGTCTTTTCTTTTTCTACGTAGAAACCCCCAGGGCGCGCTTTGGGCTGGGGATTTGAATGTAGAAGATTGGCTTAGAAATAAGATGCTTGCTACTGGGCTTTGGGAAAAGACCAGACTCTTGGAGGTGGGCTGGGCGGGGGGAATGATTCCTGGAATATTATCACCCAGTGATCTGTACTACTCTGCATACCCTGGAGAACCGAGAGAGAACGGCGACCTGAACGGTGGCTACCACCCTTCCTGCGGAAGCTGTTGGGTCTCATAAGTGGGAAGCCAGTAGTCAGCTCCACTGCCAACCACGCGGTAGAACCTCCTCCCTGAAACCTGGGCGTTAATTTCCCCTGTGCTGTTTCATATTGACAAGGACCCTGGCACAAGCCTTGTCCCGGAGGGATCTGGGGACTTCTTCTAACAACGGGGTCCTGGGCATACTATTCTAAGAGAGCATCCTTCTTAAGGGGGTGGATAATCTGAAGCCTATTTTCAGCGTACAAAGGAGCAACCAGTTTTGGCAAAGTTTACATGCACTTTCAGAAAAGTGTACCCTCGTGCATCTTGAGTATAAAAGAGAACTTTCTGGGACTGTGTAGATTTGAGCAATCTTGGCACAGTGTTGCCAATGATCCACAGATGTGGTATTTTCTCTGGAGCCACCGCAGCTGGATTATATATTTCCTTTGCAGATGAGGGAATGATTACTGCTGCTATATGAAATAATAACAATTAAAAGAGAAGGTCTGTTAACATATTGGCATAAAAGAATCTCCAGACGTTCTACCTAAATACCTTTTTTGGGGGGAGTGGGGGGCCTCTAGGAGTTCTTTGGAAACACATGTAAATTTGCTGGAGAAGTGGTGTGTAATGTTTTGGAAGCAAAGTATATTAAAGTGTTTTCAAAAATCCTTTGGACAGATTCTTCACAGGGAAAAGGCATAGAGGCCCTTCTCTTTAAAAGATGCATTTGATATGGTTTCCCTAGCCCTGAGAACCTCTTTATCAATGACTTCAAATCTGCAATGTCTTGGAGATTTTACCACTGAAGTGAGAGAACATTTGTTGGCAATGTTGAAATGCTATGGGTTATTTTTGCCTGTTGGGCAATCTTTGAACTTGGTCCTTCAGAACTCAGGAAAGCTGTTTTGTTTTTTTTTTTCCCCCTTCCCTTTCTCTCTGTGCACGTGTATCTTGATGGTTAATGAAGTTGTCTATGCTTTCTAAAGCTAGTGGCAAGGCAGTGTGGCCAGTGTGTCATGAACTTGGTAAGAATGGAGATATTCAGGGGCGCCTGGGTGGCTCAGGCGGTTAAGCGTCCGACTTGGGCTCAGGTCATGATCTCACAGTTGTGGGTTCGAGCCCCGTGGGCTCTGTGCTGACAGCTAGCTCAGAGCCTGGAGCCTGTTTCAGATTCTTTATCTCCCTCTCTCTCTGACCCTCCCCTGTTCATGCTCTCTCTCTCTCTCTCTCTCTCTCTCTCAGAAATAAATAAAAACATTAAAAAAAAAAGAATGGAGATATTCAGTTATTGGTGCCATGTAGCTGGTGGGTGTTTTATATAAACTGAATAATAGGCTGCTTTAACCATCTATGAAGTGACTGCTCCAAAGAACATTCAGTTGCTCCCATAGGCTGTGGGAAGGTTTCTAACAGTTGTCACATTTTCTGCTTTTGCGTGACCAGCTTTACTGGATGCCTGAGGAACAGCTGAGCTGTATGAAAGGTCTCGCTCTCTGAACAGGGAGCCAGTAGGAGCTCACACTGGGGCCACTGCTTTCCAAATGGGGTTGGGTAATCCCAGCAGGGGCCAAGTGGATTTTCAAGAACGATCTAGCCAGTTGTTTGGAATTCTCTCGAGTATATGATAAATAGACACACAAATGCTTGTGCATATTCAGTTGTGGAACTGAGTTTGCTATGTACTTAGGAGGATGTTGATGATTCTCGTGAACACAGCCTCAGTGAATGCATGAGTTGTTATCAGTTTGGATGCTCTAACAATGAAATGACAGTGTGTGTGTGTGTGTGTGTGTGTATGAGAGAGAGAGAGGGGGAGAGAGAGAGGGAGAGACTTAAGAAAAGGGGGGGGGCAGCGGGTCTTGAGACCGTATCAGGAAATCATTTTATGCTGTGCTTTGGCCTAGTGCACACTCTCCAAGTTTGGCAAACTGTGCCTCTCTCTGCTACCTTCCTAGGGGACCCTCGGGAGCTCACAAGTCCGCTTCTGGAGACTAGCACTCCTGAAGTATGTCTGGAGATGTCAAAGAGGAAGAGAACAAGCCCCTCCCTCTTGGCCAACTTGGGCTACTCCCCAAGAGGGAGAGCAGGTAGATGAGGATTCTAGTCTGTAGGGTCTTGGACAGTCATTAGCCTGGACCACTGTTCCTTCAGATGTAAAATGAGCTCATGAGCTCTACCTCATGGGCTGGTTGTAAGGTTTAGGTATGACGCGGGTGAAGTACCTGGCATGTGGTTGTCGTCAGATGGTGTTGAGGCAGAGCCCCCACTTCCTGTCGACAGTGCTGCCCTGTCCTGTGAGGGCTAGAGACAATACCACTGAAGTAGGAAGAGTCTGAACAGGCTTTAAAAGTTTTCCCTTTAATTCTGACTGAAGGCCAGCGCTGTGTCCGGCGTCAGTTCCCCCAGCTGCTTCAGACGCAGGTGCAGAACTGTCACTCGAGGATTCAACCATCCATGCCTTAGCAGGTGCTCACAGAGCGCCTCCTCTGGGAAGGTACTATCGACACCAAAAAGTCAGTGTCCCCAGGTCTCAGCCAGCAGAGGGAAGATATTACCTTTTACACACTTACATTCTGAAAGACAGATGTCCTGTGACCCATTTGTTACATGGTCATCTGGGAGTTTTTTTTAACCCACCAGAGAATAAAGTACTCAGAAACTGGTACTTTAATGGATTTTTCTAGTTGAATCCAGAGCCTAGTCAACAAGAAAAGATAAATCTCATCCTACTTCCTGGCAGAAGAAGAACAAGTCTGTCTTTGACGACTGTCTCTATACCCAGGCATTCGTCCATCTTTAGAGACACTCCCAAAGCTGTAATTTTAGGAGATAGCAAACTGGCTCTATGGCAAAATGAATATGAATAATAATTCTTGGAATAATAGTACAGTCACCGTTTATTGAACATTATCTATTCAACAAGTTTCTGTGTGATCTTTTTTTGTTTTGTTAAACCTTACATTTTTTTTTAATGTTTTATTTATTTCTAGGAGAGAGAGAGACAGCGTGAGCAGGGGAGGGTCAGAGAGAGAGGGAGTCACAGACTGAAACAGGCTCCAGGCTCTGAGCTGGCAGTCAGCACAGAGCCCGACGTGGGGCTCGAACCAACGAACCGCGAGATCATGACCTAAGCGAAAGTCGGACGCTTAACCGACTAAGCCACCCAGGCACCCCTGTTAAACCTTACATTGTTAATAGTCTTGGGGTACCTCGGTGGCTCAGTTGGTTAAGCATCTGAGTTAGGCTCAGGTCATGATCTCACGGTTGGCAGGTTCAAGCCCAATGTGGCTCTGTGCTGACAGCTCAGAGTCTGGAGCCTGCTCTCTGTCTCTATCTCTCAAAAATAAATAAGTGTTAAAAAAATTGTTTTACAAGTCTAATGGGGAAACACACATAAACAGGTACTGGGTGGTACCAGGAGGGCTTATGCAAATGAGCACTCATGTCAAGCAGGTGAACCAACCTCAAGGAGCTGTGGAATGTTCTCCAGACAGGAGACATTGGAGCAATGTCTGAAGACTGGGAAAAATACAATATAATCACCTTCCCAGTTAGCAGGAGCTATTTATTTATTTGTTTATTGTTAGTTTGTTTATTATGTATTTGGAACTGTTAATATGAGAAAGGGAAAGCCAAAAACATGTAGGAGTTAAGTCAGTAGCTAAAGGCACAAACTCGGTAATAAGACTAAAGTGCATTTTACCACACATTATGTCATTTACTGTGAAAAAACTGATGAGGTAGGAACTACTGTATTTACCCATATTTATAGGTAAAGAACCCAACATTAACAGATAGTGTCAAAGCCAGGATTTGAACCCACCCTTCAGGACCCTGGAGCCCCTGTACTGACTACTGCCCTGAATTGTTACCCGCAAGTTGGTGGCCCGTCTTCTGCTTTTCCTACGAGCACACTGTGCAGGTGGTTCCAACAACCTCAGTGTGAGCCAGCGAGGGAGAAGCAGACTGATTCAGCAGCAGTGGGAAAGGCCAAGGCAAACCCGGAGGCCCACATCCTTTTGAGAGCCTTCCAAGCAGGGTTTCAGTGCGTGGAGATATCTGATGTGAGTTCTGACTGAATGAGTAACACTCCCTTGGGGAAGAAGTGCCTGTGTCTCAATGGAAATCAACTTTGGGAGAGGATGTTGTTATGGCTGTGCATCCGGGAGGAAGACAGTCTTCCTTGGGCCTGTGGGAAGAGAACTAAATGTCGCAGAGGTCGTCTTGGGCCAAAGCCCTCAGAGCCATATGGACAAGGCCTCGGGCCCCTACCAGGGACCGACACAAGCATGTTCCCTTGTGCTAAAAATGGGAAAGGCCGACCCAACCTACACATGCTTTTTAGAGGATTTTGTCATTTAATAAGAACCCACACGGGGCGCCTGGGTGGCTTAGTCGGTTAAGCGTCCGACTTTTGCTTAGGTCATGATCTCGCGGTTCGTGGGTTCGAGCCCCACGTCGGGCTCTGTGCTGACTGCCAGCTCAGAGCCTGGAGCCTGTTTCAGTCTGTGACTCCCTCTCTCTGAAACCCTCCCCCTGCTCATGCTGTCTTTCTCTCCTAGAAATAAATAAAAATCTTTAAAAAAAAAAAAAAAAAAAAAGAACCCACTCTGCGGAATAATTAAAATGGTCTTTTGCATTCGCACCCCAGTACGTGATTTACAAAAACCGTGTGCGTTGCCTTCACTCTGAGCTGTGTGGGGCAGATCTTAGGGGTCCTGCTGTATACTTACAAGTGAGTGCACAGCGGTACCCAAGCCCACACAGGGAGAAGTGGAAGAGATGTGGTAATGCCGGTCCCTCCTGAATCCTGGTCCCTTGTCCTGGTGGCACATCTACCTTGTAGGGGCGCCCTGATGGGGGCGGTGAGGGGGGAAGCTGCCCCAAGGATCTCTCTGAACTAGAGTCCTGCAGTCAGGAGGAGGGGGATGGGCCTAGAAGTGCCTCTGTGGAATCTGCGCTTTAGGGGATCTCCCTTCAGGCTCCTCTGCCTCTTGAGACTTTTGCACGAGAGCACAGTTAGTGGGGCCGTGGCTTTCACCTGATCCCGTTCTCTGTCCCGAGAAGTCCCGGATATAGATGGGTGGCTTCGCCTGGCTGTGTCCTGCACTTGCAGAGAAACACTTTTGGGATTTCCTTGGATTCGTGTCTCCACGCCTCTTCTTGCCGCGAAGCGATAAGGGTTTGAGTGTGGAATGAGGGACAAGGCGGGCCAATCAGCCTGCTTTTGATTGCTCCAGGCCGCTTAGGTTGGTCTGCAGAGCCTGGGAAGAAGTCCTTCCTGCAGTTTGCCTGTGATCCCTTCCCAGTCCAGCTTCCTGGCCAGGGACCCCTCAGAGCGTTTAGACCTTCAAAGCCCAAACCCTGAAGTTAAAAAACAGATTCTTGCGGGGACCATCCCTGTACATGTCCCTTGTGAATCTCTGTCATTGGCAGGTAACAGCAAAGGAACGAAGAGCCAAAGACCTTGACCACTCTTTTATTATCTTCCTCTATCTCAGAAACATGGGTAATACCGTGCTTCTAAAATTTCAAGTTCAGGCCTAAACGATGGTTTGCTCCGGATACTGGTGCTGAGGAAGTGTTCACCCCAGCAGAGTCCGCGAGGCCACCCAGGAGATAGGTGCCACTTTGGGCTCATTTAGGGTCACTGCCGCGTCTGAGGGTGCCAAGGCAAGCCTTACACAGACATGCACCAGCATCATACACCTCTCTGGCCACTTATTTTGAACCCTGAGTATTTCAGGCGTTAGCCTCTTGGGACAAGGAGCAGCTATATTGGTAGGGGCCCTGAGAAATATAGCAGCCTTCGTTAAAAGTCATCATTAATAAAGCTAAGCAAGTGGGCTTGGGGAGTATGATTCATCAGTATTTAGGGGAAACCAGGGCTCAGCATTGGTGCCTCTGCATTTCTTTGGGGCTGCCCAACACTTTTGGAACTCTTGCCGTTTGTCCTTTGAACTACCCGCATTTCATCACTGATCCCTTTTGGGAGTGTTCAACTCGCTTGACAGTAATCATTACGTGGTGTGACATCGGTCATCATGTGGCGTGACATTGACTGAGACAGCAAATGGGCACTGAGGCATGGAGACGGTGGACAGTGGTCCCCTGGGCTAGCAGTGACTCGCATGGTCTGGCGAGTTATGAGCAGGGATTCTTGTCCCCTACAGCCTTGGCTCAAGTCCTGGCTTTTCTATTAGTATCTGTATATCCTTAGTGCCTCTTGGTTTCCTCATCTGTAAGATGCTGATGAATGATAATACCTACTTCATGGAATTGCGTTGTGAAGGTTATTTGAGAAATTTCATGGGAAATGCCCAGAGCAAGGGTATAGGAAGCACTCAAAGTCCTCTGTTTGTATGTGAATCAACAAATCAGAACTCATGGATCTTTAAACAGAAAATGGACACAAGGAGTGAAAGATGAATTCTATTAACTCCAACATTTTAGCCAAATTAGGAAATTTCAGATGAATATGGTAGCTCCTGAACATTTCCAGTGCAGGAGGATACTAATAATAATGACTAGGATTGCTTATAGTGGATAGGAGTTGCAAATTTAAAAGCTCCAAGGGCTAACAGGTAACGTAAAGAAATGACAGAGACCGAGTGGGCAATCATGAGGACCTGGAGAGCAGACAGCACTTTGCAGTTAGAATACAGAAATTTATATCATGTGGGAACATGGAATTTATGTTGTCACATCAACTCATTTTCACAAGAAGAAGGGAATCTGCTTTGTAAAAATGGGAGGCCTCCCATTTAAAAAAACAACTAGTTTCAAAACTTTTTAAAAAATTGTGGATCCAACAAAATTCCTTTGGGTCAACAGGTCTACCTTGGGTGACCCCCAGATGTAGGCAGAACTTTGAACTTAGCAATGTATTTTTCTATACATGGACTTGTTTGGGTTTCATAAGGATATTGTGGAAGTAGTATTACTAATACCCCCTCTGTGCTTCATAATGTTACAAAATCCAGGTGATTTTTCACTAGGGCTTTGTGAGTTTGGTGTCCAAATATTTGGATTGTTGGAAAAATAGTGCATATTTACTGTATCTCTCTCTTTTAAATTTTTTACTTATTTTTGAGAGAGAGAGAGAGACAGAATGAGCAGGGGAGGGTCAGAGAGAGAGGGAGACACAGAATCTGAAAGAGGCTCCAGGCTCTGAGCTAGCTGTCAGCACACAGAGCCTGACGTGGGGCTCGAACCCACGAACCGCGAGATCATGACCTGAGCCGAATTTGGACGCTTAACCGACTGAGCCACCTAGGCGCCCCGGTATCTCTTGATATTAAGTGAGCACTTATAATCATTGACATTATTGTAACCCAGAATATTCACATCTTGGTGAGTGGTTCCTCTTTCAAAATTAACAGGAAAATTGTAGGTAATCAGTACCTTGATGTGGGAAATTCCTGTTACAGAAGAATCCTTAGGAACAAAGTATACCAATCTGAGCCTCTCACATATATCCCCCAGGGTGTTTCAATGTTTTCAAGTTATTATCAGCCTCAAGTAATAAACAATATAGGGAGACCCAGATGGACTTAGAACTTCTAGTAATAGCGGCAACTGCCATTGGACATAGACATTTTGCCAGATACGGTGTAGAGCAGTGATTCTCAAACTTTAATGCATTAGGATTATCCAAGGGCTCCTTAGAACACAGGTTGCTGGCTCCCACTCCCAGGGTGTTTGATTCAGTAGGTCTAGGGGCAGGGCCTGATAATTTGCATTTCTACAAGCCCCCGCGTGATGCTTTTCCAGCTGCAGCTGCTGTTCTGGGGGTACAAGTGGAGAATCTCCAGTGAGGGGCTCGATTAACGGTGAAGGAAGATCGTGGCCTGGGTCTTGTTCAGTGCCACATGCCCATTGGGACATGTCCAGGGGTTTGTGAGGTGTGCATATCTACAAGAGGCGAAATAGAACAAAAGACCAAAGGGGAGCCTAAACAAAGCTCAGTTTGAAAGTGATGTAGTATCTTCTCACCCCAAGTGGCTGAGCAGGGAGAGGTCTTCGGGTAGTTGTTTTAATAGATTTAAAGAGAGTGAAATTTCTGTCTTCTGGTCCCTTGAAGACACCTGTTTGAAGGGATGCTTGGGATTAGCTGGTTAAAAGTATGGGCTACACAATTCACCCAGGGGGCACCTCAGTGAGACCGGAAGTCATGCAATAGGGCAGATATCCAGCCATCCAGCGGGAGGCCTGTGAGGCGTGCCAGGTGCCTATCGTACCTCTGTAGAGGTCCCAGAGCAGATCAGGTGATCAGGTCTCGGGGCAGCCCCTCTGGCCCTCCCACCCAGTTCATCATGCCGCTGCTTCTCATGTGGGCAACTCTAATAGGAGCCCAGATGATCCACAACTGAGGCTCATTGAGTCGATGGTGGTTAGTTTCTCCCAAGCTGGTCTGTGCGTACACAGGGGTGGCTGGTCACTGGCATATCTAAGAGGAGTTTATTCTCACAAAGATGTCCCACAAGCGTCCCTCACCCTTACTGTAGCATCCATGGTTTGAACCAACCTTTCATGTGCAGAAGGAGCCAGCCTCATCCGGACTCTTCCCTGTCCTAAAACACAACACACAGTGGCCACGCCCACAGGACGAAGCCTGAGAGAATATGGAGGGATCGTGGGTGATGGCCGCCCAGCGCTGGATACTTTGCAGAGGAAAGTTCACACATGAGCGCTGTGGCTTTGGGAGAATACGCACAGCTGAGACCTATTTCTGACAGGAAATGCCAGCAGAAGAGAGGACTGTGTGGGGCAGTGTGTGTTGGAGGTACATGTGCCCTTGGCTAACTCTTATGTCAGTCTTTTCCATTAGTTTCCGGTTGAATTAAAATCTTTGAAAGGAGATTATTACGTACATGAGAGATAGACAGACAGACAAAGACAACTCATGGCCTAACTACATAATGCTTGAACATCTAGGAAAATGCTCTGCGGTTATCTTTGACTCTAGCGAATATCAGTACCTCTATGGCATCTCATGGGCTTAGCTGGAAGATGGAAATAGTACACCTGGTACCTTTCCCTTGCATGCGATGGAAAGGAAAAGAAAAGCCCCATGTGCCCCCAAAATACAAGCCCTAGTTGTAGATGAAAAGGCTGTGGGCCAGACCTCAGAACACATCTTCCTGCCTGTCATTCCCCACCCACCCCTGCCCTGCAGACTATTTCATTGCCCTGTGGCCTTCTAGGCCCATGATAGTCTGTGCACCACCAAACGTCTTTGGGGCATCTGTAAAACCTGCCCTTACTATTTTGCTGAATTATCCTGGTTTGCTGACTATTCTAGGTGGGTGGGATTCCACCCCCTTCTTCTAAATTATAACCAGTCATCTGAGTATTCGCTTTATTTTTAAACTCAGAGCTGAAACTTAAAACTTTGAGGGTTAGAAAAAAAAATGGTATTCTTAAGAGAAAAACATATGCTTGAAAACTTAACCCCTTTGGTGGTAAGCAGGGGATCTTCTTTCTCTGAGTTTGAACAAAAATGGCAAAAGCTTTGAGGTCAGTAACTACCACCCAGGGCTTCAGCATTTGGGCAGCTCTGATAGTGTGAGTGTCCCAAGTGTGACATGATAGAGAGGCTGGGATGTGTGAGGTGCCTCTTGGCTGAGAGACATAGAGCCCCTTCTCTGGGGCTCCTGGTTCATGCAAACACTGAGTTTCTATGGCCTGATTTGTCAACTTGGGCTGATCATACCTGCCACCTCTAGTGGGTTGGGAAGTGGTTCAAAATTTCCTTGTTCCAGTGGGGCGATGAGGCATGTAAGTTTGAAAAATGGAAAGGGATAGAGCGATTCCTCAAGAAATTAAAAATACAACTACCATGTGGTCCAGCAATCCAACTTTTGCGTACATGTCTAGAGGAAGTAAAATCGCTGCCTTGAGGAGATATCTGCACCCTTACATCCACTGTAGCATTATTCACTGCGGCCAAGATATGAAAATGACCTAAGTGTCCACTGACAGATGAATGGATAAAGAAAATGTGGTTTGTATAATAATGGCATATTATTCAGCCTTTAAAAAGAAGGAAATTCTGCCATTTGTGACGACATGGATGGACCTGGAAGGCACTGTGCTAAGTGAACTAAGCCAGATGCAGAAAGGCAGATACCGTATCATCTCACTTATTATCAGATCTAAAAAAAAAAAAAAAAGTCGAACTTATAGTAACGCAGAGTGGAATGGCTTTTTCGAGGGGCTGGGAGGTGGGAGCAAAGCGGGATATTGATTGAAAGATATAACTTTAAGTTAGAAGATGAGTAAGTTTGGAAGACCTGATGCTTACATGGTGACTGCAGTTAATAATCATGTGTTATGTACTTGAAATTCGCTAAGAGAGTAGATCTCCCATGTTACCATCACCCCCATACATACACGCACACACAAATGGCAGCTGTGTGAGACAATGGATATATTAATTACCTTGATTTTGGTAATCATTTCACAATGACTGTATATAGCAAAACATCATGTTGTACACCATAAATATATACAATTCTTACCTGTCAATCACACTTCAATAAAGCTGGAAAAAAAGGATCAGTTAAAAAACTCTGAAAAGCTTGGAGTTAACTAGTGACCCTGCAAGGAAATACTGCTCATCCAGGCAAACAAAAACACACTGTGGGATGGTGACGAGCCTGCCCTATGAGGTCCCCATTTCTCTTTACCAGGTGCTATACAGGCAGCCTTGTGTGCGAACAGTAAAGTCTGGGTGCATGTATCCAATACGTAGTGCTGTTCATCACATAAAACTCGCAATGGAAGCTGAAGGATATTTAACAGTTGGTGGGATAAGTCTGGCGGGGATAGGTCAGAAGGCAGAGCCTAGAGGCTCGCTGTAGGATATACTGTCTAGTGCCACCAACTACTAGAAATAAGACACTGGTGGCCTGATCACTCCCATCCTTATTCAGGCGGGAGTGAGAATAATGGATGCCCCATCAGTATTGGATCTGATAGGGAAGAATGAAGAGAAAGTACTCACTCTGACACCACAGAGGAGGCGAAAGGGAAAGTAATTTCAATTGCTTAGTTACTCTCCCCTCCCCCACCGCCACCATCAGCTCTGTCTGAACATGTCAGCTGCTACTGCCTCTGGATGATTCCAGCTCTCCATCTATCCTAAGCCTGGGTCCACGGAGGAAAGCTGGAAGCAGCTGGCTTAGCAGTGGACAGGCAGGTGTGGAACATCTTCTCTTTAGGGGGCCAGGACACCCCGGGGCCCTAAAAAAAGTAAAATATGGCAACTTCATCCTGTAGCTTTTTTTAAGGGGAGGGAAGAAGGCTTTCCCAACTCCGGAAGGCTTCCCATGTGCCAGACACCCTGCCAAATGCTTGGCATTAAAAACCCAGCTGTGTATGGATGCCGGGTTGACATGGCTGAGCTCTTGGGATTGTGGTCAGCCAGAGAGGGCGGGCTCCTCAGGGGAGCAGGCAGCATTCAACCCTAGCTGATTGGTACTTCACGAGAATACACGCCCAGGATCTTCTCCTTTTTCAGGAGGACCTGGGAATCCAGCTTTTGAAGGAAGTCTGTTGATGTTTAAATGTTCACAACGATTTAAACACTATGTGGGCCAAACCAAACAGAATGAGATTTTAACACAGTGTGGGCTGGATTCATTTCCCATCCCACCTCCCTCCCTGCCAGCACCCACCCTGGGCCACAGTTTTCCACTTCTGCCTTTCACAGCATATTTTATTTAATTGCCAGGATTATGAGGAGGTGACGGGGTGGTAGTGTTACAGCTTGAAGCTAAGTGGGATGTAGATATGTTTAGGCATGTTGGGCAAATTGGTGGGTGGGCCTGTCAGAAACCCTTCGAGAGCCCCGTGGGATGGGGACCCTGTAAGAAAGCCCTAGAGTTGGGTTAGTGTTGGGACTCCGACGTCAGTCAGTTCCTTATGCAGCTTGCTGGATGACCCATGAGTTCTCTTTAAGACATAACAGCTGAAAGCCCACTTTAAAAAAAGGAAAATTAACATTTTTGATGTATACGTCTCTGAAGTGTAACACACGTGTAGATTTGTGTAACCACCAGCACCCTCAGGATGCAGACAGTTCTGTTGGCCTCCAGTACTCTCCCTCAAGAAGCAGTGGTGTCAGGGCACCCAGGCGGCTCAGTCAGTTAAGCATCCAACTCTGGCTCAGATCATGATCTCGTGGTTCTTGTAAGTAGTTCTGCTTTGCACCGACTTTACCAGAACTGGGTGGAAACCCATCCAGTCTTTGCTGCGTGACTCTTTCATAACAAGTAACTCCCCCCGCCCCCCCCCGCCCAGACCCATAGCAAATTCTTGTTTTTCCCTAATAATTACCTTCTTTTCCAGGCTGGTCCCCTCACTACCTTCTCCCAGGGTTATCACATTTAGCAACTAAAAATATAGGATGCCTGGTTATTGCATGGGACACACTTTTATACTAAACAATGATTTGTTTATTTGAGATTCAGATTTAACTGGGCACCCCATATTTTACCTGACAAGTCCATCACCTTCTCATACATGTTGACTTCCCCACTGATTCAGAACCTGCTTTTGCTAGGACTGTGTTTCTTCCATTGTGACTGTGAAGATACTTGTTGGTTTTACTGACTTTTTTGTATGTTTATTTATTAATTTGAGAGAGAGAGAGAGCAAGCAAGCATGGGGGAGGGACAGAGAGAGAGAAGGAGAGAGAGAGGATCCTAAGCAAGCTCTGCACCATCAGCGCCGAGCCCGATGCAGGGCTCAAACTCACGAACCATGAGATCAGGACCTGAGCTGAAATCAAGAGTCGGACGCTTAACTGATTGAGCCACCCAGGCACCCCTATACTCATTGGTTTTAAATAGTAATATGTTTGTAGGGAGATAGGATACATACTGGAATGTACCGATGCCTCATCAATACATTAATGTGTTTTCAAGAGAGCCACTGGACATATCTTTTCTGGAAAATATGAAATAACTTAATGTGTGTTGGAAGGAGGAGAACAGCTGAATTTCAGAAATTGGTACATTTCCCAGCCTCCCCCACCCCCTCCCTTCTGACTTTTGAATAATATAAAACTGCAAAAGACTAAACAAGGAGATGGCTCACACTGAGTGAGTTTAAAAATACCACTGGAATGCTAGCCTTCAGCAAGCCGTATATCTTATCCTGCATTGAGCAAGATGGGGCCCCATGGCATGTGGCGAATGAGTCGCACAGCGGCCACGACCAGATGATTCCCAGCCTGGATGTTTTGGTCGAGAGTGCTGTTGATGATTGATTGTATTGGTCTTGTTTGTTTGTTTTTTCATTTGTCAATTTTACTAGTGTGATTTCAGAATCACAGACAAGAACGAAAATCAATTTTATATAGCAGGTGCAGAATTAAGAACAAATGGAAATTCCTATTTCCAGTCGAGACCAAGGGTCAGCAAACAGGACCCCATAGGCCAAATCTAGCCTGCAGTCTGTTTTCATAAGGCCTGTGAGCAGTATGTCATTATTACATTTGTAAATAGTTGGGAAAACAATTTTTCAAGGAATAGTTCATGACATGTGACAGTTGTGTGAAGCTCAGATTTCAATGTCTACGCATAAAGTTTTATCAGAACAGGGCCATTCTCATTCATATATGTGTTGTCTAGGGCTGGCTTTGTGTTATAACAGCACAGTTGGACAGTTATGACAGAGACCATATAGCCTGCAAAGCTGAAGTATTTATTCTCTGACCCCTTATAGAAAAATTTTGCTGTCTCCTGCTCCAGATAGCATATCCTGTGTGGTTGTATCTGCCATTAGGGCTCCAGGTTTCTTGAACCTTAAAGAAATAACTGGTATCTTGTGCTGTCAGTCTAGAACAATAAAGCATCTCAGATGCACTTGTCTTGTTTTCTGGGCTACCACGATGACAGGCTTATATTCACTGATGGGCTCATCTGTGAGTTTTGCTACTGTAGAATTTTCTTGTTATATCCTTGCTATCTAAGCCAACTGCATGCTGTTTCCTTTTGAAAGCCAGAAAACCTGATCTCTTAGAGGTAATGGTTTGGCCTATCTAAAAATAAGTCATTACATTTAAAACCATTTTTGTCCCCCTAGTGACAGGGACTGAGAGGGTAGAGGGAAAACACTGGTGATTCTCCAGATCATTTTTCTTTCTCCCTAGAAATTTCCAGAACCCCCATTCTATTCTCTCTGAGGATTTTTAAAAATGTTTGTTGATTTATTTTTGAGAGCGAGAGCGAGCGAGAGAATGAGTGTGCACACACAAGCAGGGGAGGGGCAGAGAGAAAGGGAGACGCAGAATCTGAAGCAGGCTCCAGGCTCTGAGCTGTCAGCACAGAACCTGACATGGGGCTTGAACCCATGAACTGCAAGATTATGACCTGAGCTGAAGTCAGATTCTTAACCAGCTGAGCCTCCCAGGTGCCCCTCTCTGAGGATTTTAAGGGCAAAGTGTCAGAATGAGAGTCAGAGAACAGATGTACCACATTCCCTGAGTCCAAGCAGGAAGTCAGTGAGCAGTGGCTTCTGACCAGCCACCCTGTCATTTGTTAGCACTTTATGGTGGGTTAGTTAGCTCCTGGAACCCTTAGGGTCACTGCCTTCAATGTCAATGAAATGACCGTCAGTTAAAGCTGATGATAGCCTATGGTAGCAGAATCCACATGGGCCTCTCTGAATCATCAAGGGTTTCCTTTATGTTTCCTTCTCTTTCTTGTTCAGAAAGGCCAGCCCCCCCCCCCCAAAAGCTGGTGGGTATACCCCAGCCCTGCACTCTCCTGTGGCCCTGTGAAGCCATGCATTCCACATGCTTCTTGATCACCTGACTCTGGTGGCCAGGGTGGCTTTCTTTCCTAGTTCCACAGAGCTATAACAATTGGAGAGACTGTTCTTAACACCCCCATGGCATACACAGACAGCAGATTGAAACACATCCCTAGGCTTTTGATGAAAAAAGTCCATTTACTGGTCTGGAGCTTCAGCCTGAGGGATAGACTTGAGGTTTGCAACATTTATAGAAGCTATAGAAGTACTCTCAGAGAAAGTAGGCTGGGGGACGCCATCTTTGTGCTCTCCCTTGGCCTCACTACAGCTCACCGGTACGTTTCAGAAAGGAGTTTTTCCATTCATCTGAAACCCTGATTTTTGCAATTGTCGCCCAGGGGACACCTCCACATCACCTGATGTGGAGGCCAGCAGGGTTTACAATTGGTGTCCCATGAGGCTGTACGTATTTGCGTAATTTAAAAGCTGCTGCCTAAGAATTTGGCTTCCAATCAGCCTGCAACCAGGTGCTGATTGAAATCCCTCCCTTTGGAACACTGACAGTTTTTGACATACCATTAACAACTAGGACCTGTCAAGAATAAATCAGGCTGCTCAGACGATCACAGTTCGACAATATATTACAAGGATCATACACCATAATTAAGTGGGATTTATTCCCGTGATACCAGGATGGTTCAACATTCATAAATCAATCAACTTGATATACCACATGAATAAAATGAAGGATAAAAATTATATGATCGTCTCATTGGATGTTAAAAAAGCATTTGACAAAATTCAACATCCATTTATGATAAGAATTCTCAACAAAGTGGGTGTAAGAGAAAATGTACCTCAACATAATAAAAGGCCATATATAACAAGCCCACAGCTAACATCCTACTCAATGATGAAAAGCTGAAAGTGATTCTTCTAAGATCAGGAACAAGACAAGGATGTCCATTCTTGCCATTTTATTCAACATAGTATTGGAAGTTTTACCCAGAGCAATTAGGCAGAAAAAAAAAAGAGGCATCCGAATTGGAAAGGAAGGAGTAAACCTGCCATTATTTGTGGATGATTTTCTATAAAGAAAACCTAAACACTTCACAAAAAAACCTGTTAGAATCTAATAAAAGAATTCAGGGGCGCCTGGGTGGCTTAGTCGGTTAAGCGTCCGACTTTCGCTTAGGTCATGATCTCGCGGTTCGTGGGTTCGAGCCCCGCGTCGGGCTCTGTGCTGACTGCCAGCTCAGAGCCTGGAGCCTGTTTCAGTCTGTGACTCCCTCTCTCTCTGACCCTCCCCTGCTCACGCTGTCTCTCTCTCTCTCCTAGAAATAAATAAAAAATAAAACCTTTAAAAAAAAAAAAAGAATCTAATAAAAGAATTCAGTAATGTGACAGGGTACAAAATGTATATATAAAAATCTACTCGATTTCTACACACTAACAATGAACTATCAGAAAGAGAAATTTAGAAAACAGTCCCATTTACAATTGCATCAAAAAGAATAAAATGCCCAGAAATAAATTTAATCAAGGAAGTGAAAGACCTTTGTAATGAAAACTATAAGACCTTGATAAAAAAAAAAATTGAAGAAGTCACAAATAAATAGAAAGAAATTTCATGCTGATGGACTGGAAGAGTTAAATATTGTTGAAATATCCACATTACCCAAAGCAATCTACAGAGCCAATGCAATCCCTATCAAAATCCCAATGGGATTTTTTAAGGAAATAGAACAAATAATCCTAAAATTTGTATGGAACCACAAAAGACTTGGAAGAGTCAAAGCAATCTTTTTTTTTTTTTTTTTCTAGGAGAGAGAGAGAGAGAGACAGCATGAGCAGGGGAGGGTCAGAGAGAGAGGGAGTCACAGACTGAAACAGGCTCCAGGCTCTGAGCTGGCAGTCAGCACAGAGTCCAACACGGGGCTCGAACCCACGAACCGCGAGATCATGACCTAAGCGAAAGTCGGACGCTTAACTGACTAAGCCACCCAGGCGCCCCCAGTCAAAGCAATCTTGAGAAAGAACAAGGCTGGAGACATCGTACGCCCTAATTTCAAACTATCTTACAAATCTATTGTATGTCGTATTGGTGTAGAAACAGACATGTAGATCAATGCAACACAGTAGAAAGCCAAGAAATAAACTCATGCATGAATGGTCAATTTATGACAAAGGAGGCAAAAATATACAATAGAGAAAGAACAGTCTCTTTAATACATGGCGTGGGGAAACTGGACAGCCACATGCAAAAGACTGAAAGTAGTTCACTATCTTACAATGTACACAAAAATAAGGACTTGAATATAAGACTGAAACCATAAAACTCCTTGAAGAAAACATAGGTGGTAAACTCCTTGATATTGGTCTTGGTGATGATTTTTTGGATCTGATTCCCGAAGCAAAGGGAACAAAAAGCAAAATAAACAAGTGGGTCTACATTAAACTAAACGGCTTCTGCACAGAAAAGAAACCATCAACAAGATGAAAAGACAGCCTACTGAATGGGAGAAAATAATCCGAATCGTGTATCCAATAAATGGTTCCTATTCAAAATATGTAAAGAATTCATACAACTCAGCAGCACAGAAACCCACAATCTGATTAAAAAATGGGCAGAGGATCTCAATGGACATTTTTTTCAGAGAAGACATACAGATGGTCAGCAGGCACATAAAAAGGTCATTAACATCAACATCACGAATCATCAGGTTAATACTAATTAAAACCACAATGCTATATCACCTCATACCCATTAGAAAAAAGCAAGAAATAATAATGTTGGTGATGCTGTGGAGAAAAGGGAACTCTTCATACACTGTTGGTGGGAATGCAAACTGGTGCAGCCACTGTGGGAAACGGTACGGAGTTTCCTCAAAAAATTAAAAATAGAACCCCACCATGTGACTCAGCAGTTCTACTTTTGGGTATTTTTCTGAAGAAAACAAAGACACTAATTCAAAAAGATATATGCCCCTCCATGATCACTGCAACGCTATTTACAATAGCCAAGATATGGAAACAACCTAAGTGGTCATTGATGGATGAATCATTAAAGATGTGTATGTACACAATGGAATGCTACTCTGCCATAAAAAGAATGATATCTTGCCATTTGTGACAACAGGGATGGACCTTGAGAGTATAATGCTAAGTGAAATAAGAGAAAGACAAATACCATATGATCTCACTTATATGTAAAATCTAAAAAAAAAAAAAAAAAAAAAAAGTCAAAACAATGAACAAACAGAACAAAACAGAGAATGGTGGTTGGTGGGGGGAGGTGTTCAGAGAGTGGCCGGAAGGGGTGAGGAGGGTCAAGAGATACAAGCTTCTAGTTATAAAACAACTAATTCATGGAGATATAATGTGCAGCACAGTAACTCTAGTCAGTAATATTGTGATGCATGTTTGAAAGTTGTCAAGTAAGTAGATCTTCAAAGTTCTCATCAGAAGAAAAAAAATTTTTTTGTAGCATTGTATGGTGATGGATGGTGACTAGACTTATTGTGGTGAGCATTTCACAGTGTATACAATTATCAGATCATTACACTGTGCACCTGAAACGAATATGAAATTGTATGTCAGTTATATCTGAATTAAAGAGAAGGGCCAACTACAATTTTGAGTCTTGTTTGCCTGGAAATTTCCAAAGGGACTTTGTGCCTTAGTAAATATTTTCACATTGCCCAAGGATTTATAAGATAACAGAGCCATAATTGTGAAATCGGGTTAAAAAAATAATTAGGATAGTGTTGTGACTGGCCATGTGAACACGCTGGAGCCGGCAGTGGTATGGGCACTCATGGTTGGCCTGCTCCGTGAGTAGACGGCTTGTGCACTTGTGGTGATACAAACTCCCAACCCTGAAATTCTCTACCTGGCCTACTTATGAGAAGCCGCTTGGAGAATAGATGCTGATCTTATAGTGTAGGGTTTCTCAACTGTGGCACTGTTGACATTTTGAACCAGATAATTCTTTTTTTTTATGTTTTATTTATTTCTGAGAGAGAGAGAGACAGTGTGAGCAGGGGAGGGTCAGAGAGAGAGGGAGACACAGAATCGGAAACAGGCTCCAGGCTCTGAGCTGGCTGTCAGCACAGAGCCCGACACAGGGCTCGAACCCACGAACCATGAGATCATGACCCGAGCCGAAGTTGGACGCTCAACTGACTGATCCACCCAGGCGACCCACTGGATCAGGTAATTCTTTGCAGTATATGGGGCATACCCATATGATGTAAGGCACTTAGATCTCTGGTCTCTATCCAACAGATGCTAGTAGCACCCGCCCTATGCCCCATGATGACAATCAAAAATGTCTCCAGGCATTGCCAAGTGTTCCCTGGGAGACAAAATGAACTCTCGGAGAGCCACTGATATAGTATAAAATATAACATAAGAGCTACCTGACCAAATACATTTCTCATACTTTTGTCATTAGAGATTCATTGCTTTAAGCCTTTGCTTCCTTTCATCCTTAGGGATTCATTCTTTAGGCATTGAAGCCTTTTTTATTTTCCAGAATCTCCCAGGAAAATACAAGTTTCTCAGAAAGGGTAAAGTCTCAAGCCTGGAATGGCAAGTGGTTTTCATCTCTTAATGTCAACTCTGAGCGATGGGTAGTAGCCATCCATAGCACTCTCTTGGGAAGATCTCTGAGGCCGCACTGGAGTTTTGGGAAAGGATACCATGATGGGTGAGGGTTGTGTTTCACGTGTAAGAGATGAGGGATACGTGTATGAGGAGTTTTGTTACTTCACATCTCTGCAGAGATTCATTCATCAGGCCTTTGTCCGGGATTGTAACTGCTCCTGGAGCACCATTGACATATGGTCACTGTGGCTTCGTGTATTTGTCAGGGCAAGTGCCAGAAAGGAGGCTGAAGACCTGTCTTGTCTACACCCTGCAGAGCTGTTGTAGGTGCTAGCAGAGGTGCTGAAGTTGGGTTGATGGGAATAAGCAGCAGGAAGCAAAACGAGAGACGTCCATAGTAGGACTTCCCATCTCTGGAGGGCAAGAACCGTGCTGTTTTCATCATTACGTACCTGCTGCTTTCCCTGGTACCTTTTGCCTTCTGTCAAAACCTGCTTAGTGACTTAAAGCAGGGTTCTTAACCTCATCTGTATTTTGCACCCTTCGCAGCATCATGGACTCAGAATAATGCTTAAATCCATAAAACAAAACACATAGCGTTAAAAAGATAACCTCTTGTGCCAAAAGACAGTCAGAAAGATATTAGAAAATTGCAGTAGGGAACAGATGTGCTACTTTATTGTATTAAATGAAATCCAGTGGCGGTTCTAATACATAGTTCAACCTCAAATTATTAATAAGCATAAGTGATATTTTGAGTTATCTCAAACAGCTATAATGTGAGGTGAAAAAATTGTGAATTTTTAAAAAATTTTATTTGTTTATTTCAAGAGAGAGAGCAAGAGAGCAAGGGAGGAGCAGAGAGAGAGGGAGGGAGAGAGAATCGCAAGCAGGCTCTACATTGTTAGCACAGAGCCCTGTGCAGGGATCGAACTCAAGAACCGTGAGATCATGACCTGAGCCAAAATCAAGAGTCAGACACTTAACTGACTGAGCCACTCAGATGCCTCCGCTGTGATTTTTCCTTACGACAAAGTCATTAGTATGACATTCCTGAGGCTTGTGCTTACGTTCGTAACTAAAGATGATGCTAAATTTTGGCTAGAGGTTAGTGAAAATAACCTTTAACTGGATGTCCTGGTTTCTGACTTATGCTTGACTTAATTCCCTAAAATCTTTCCTAATCAGGCCCCTGCATTAAAGGCTGCCTCCGATCTCTTGCCTGGCACTTCTCCTGTCAACTGCTTGGGGGTCTTCCCTTGCAAATTTCTTACATTTCCATCTTCCACACTCCTTTCCACCTAAACTCTCCCAGCTGGGTTATTTTTCGTTCCTGTCTAAGTCCTCACTGAGCTTAGCAAGAGAAGAGAAGCTTTCAGCACCAGCTTGTGTGTGTGTGTGTGTGGGGGGGGGGTCCCTGAATTCAAGAGGAGACAGAAAAGTGGGCATATAACAGATGCCCAATGAATGCTTGTCGAGCTGAAGAGGTCACTTTGCCAACTTCAGCTGCTACTGTTGGATGATTGGACTGTGTTTGAGATCCTTTCTACTCTTGATGCCTCCCTTCCATGTGGGGAGGAGCCAGTATTTCCAGTTAGAGCATGACCTTTCAATCTGGTTTGCCCAGTTCCTGGAGACCTACAGAGTAAGATTGTGAAGTTGTCTCTCTTCAGGAAGAGAAAGGGCTGGACACCCATTGTGACGTCAGAAGCCACCATGAGCCGTGGCAGTGGCAGGACCTTGGATCAGCAATGAGCCCACCAGCCGCACTTGCATGAGCAGCTCTGCAGAAGCCACCTGCTTTCCCATCTCACACCTTGCTCTGGACCGGCGGGGCAAGGGGGGCATGCACGTGAACCAGGCAGCCTAGGGATTGATGATTGTTCCATGAGAATTTCATAAGAAAAATAAATAAACAAAAACAGACTGTTTCTAATTTAGTTCCCTCCAGTATCAAGGGCACAGGTTTCCAAAATGTGCACCTGTGGTTTTCACCCAGTGAATACATCTACTCAATTCAGACTACTATGGCTTCCCCAGTTCTTTTTGCCCCTGGGTGTCCTAAAGGATCTGTAGTAGTTTCTAGAGCTGTTGTAAGAGAGTGCCACGGACTGGGCAGAAACATAGTGTCTCACAGTTCTGGAGGCTGAAAGCCTGAGATGAAGGTGTCAACCAGAACTGGTGTCTTCTGCAGACTGAGAGGGAAGGGTCTTCTCCGGGCTTCTGTCCTTGACTTGTAGATAGGCATCTCCACTGTCTCTTTTCACATCATCTTCTATGTGCATCTGGCTCTATATCTCGCTTTTCTTTTGTTATGAGGACGCCACTCATACTGGATTAGGGTCTACCCTAATGACATAATGTTAATTTGGTTAGGTCTGTAAAGACACTATCTCCAAATGAAGTCTTATTCTCAGGTCATAAGGACTAGGAATTCAATATACCTTCTTTGGGAGGACACGGTTCAACCCATAACAGGGTCTGTGTGTGGTGGTAGATGGCACCTGCCTCTCGCAGTGATGGCTGTTGGCATTCTGCTCTGCTTCTGGCTCCTATGGTAGAAAAAGTATCCAAGGGAAATGGCCCAGGAGCCTGTAAGTAGTGGTTCCCATTTGCCATTAAGGCCTCAAATCTCTGCCCTTTTTTCACACTCATGACTTCCTTTTAGCGTCCACAACCCTCAGCATCCTACAACCTTCTGTCTCTGGTCAAAGCCTTATATCTGGGAAGACTCAGAATGGCATTTCACACTAAGGTGTGATGAAGAAAGCTTAAACATTCTCTCCCTATGAAAGCCAGGTAAAAACAGGGGAGGGCTGGACACTGCATCATGGGAGCTCAGAATGTCAACTCAGCCACCGTCAGTGCTGTCTCTGTTTTGTTCACGGCCCTGGGTTGTCCCCTCCAGTCAATATCAGTTAATGAACAAAATACGCCTGGTGATTTCATGGCTATTTAGAGTTTACAGAATTCTCTCGTTTCTATGATCTTGTTGGCGATAATGTCCTCAATGAACAGGACAAGTATTATTTTCTGCATTTGATTTGAGAGACGACAGCCCAGCTAAGCAAATGGTCCGGGTGCCTGTAGGGCGACATCATCTACATCTCTGTGCCAGCTCGCCTTTTACTACCTCCGACTTCCCTGCACTGTCACCTTTCATTTCCCCTCCGGGTTCTCACAATGTGGTCCTGAAGCCTGAGTTTCAGGCTCATTGACCCCCTTGCTCTGCTCCAGGAGCCGATCCTGGTCCTTCCTGCTGTCCTCAAGAGGCCACCAAGGAAGTAGCCTATCCCTGGTGAGGGTGGCCAAGGTGAGAGTCCCCAGTTTTAGGCCAAAAGGGCAGCCCGTGCAGAGGCGGCAGGCCTGCGGTGGTGCAGAGCAGCGTCAGGAAACCACATGGAGTTGGGTATTACGAGCATCCCAAGAAAGGAGGCTAGAAGGACAGGAGGTGCTGGGTGACGGAACACCAGGTATGCCAGGCAGGGACCCAGGACTTGCCCCTTGGGTGTTGGGAGCCACCAAAGATCCATGGTTTATCAGAGAATATTCTGGTGGCAGAGTGGAGGCAATATGAGGCAGGGAGCCTCTGTAGGTCCGCGAGCCCCTGCCCATGGCCCCATCACTTCCAAAGCTGGTACATTCCTGAAGGTTCCTGAGGTGGCCTCTCCAGTCCTTCCATGTAGACGTCCCCTGTAGCTTTTATAATTGCTTAAATCACGTCTTTATACCAAAATCCAGAGGAAGCAGCTAACCAGCTTCAGCTGAAAGCCTTAAAACCCACGGAAGCCAATTTGGAGGCTGAATGTTGGAGGTTATTTCTGGACATTGTGACAACCTGCTCAACTTTCAGAGGAGCCTGGGAATAAAGGGGTGGTGACTCAGTCTGTGAGCTTATTTTTAATTTTTTTTTTTTTAAATTTCTGAGAGAGAGGGAGAGCGAGAGAGAGAGAGAGACACAGCGTGAGCAGGAGAGGGTCAGAGAGAGAGGGAGACACAAAATCTGAAAAAGGCTCCAGGCTCTGAGCTGGCTGTCAGCAGATAGCCCGATGTGGGGCTCGAACCCATGAACTGTGAGATCATGCCCTGAGCTGAAGTCGGACGCTTAACCAACTGAGCTACCCAGGCACCACTGTGAGCTTATTTTTAGGGGAAAGCTGAGAATTCAGTGTGGAGCCACTCAAAGTCCCCATTGTTGGCCCAGGCAGGGTGTGCTATTGGTGGGCAGAAAGTACTGTATTTATCATCAACTGAATGTTACGCAGCACTCCCACACACCGGCACGTGGTTTATTGATTTGAGAGGAGGGGGTGAATCCAACGTAAACAGACCTTTAAATCAGAGGAGTATATTTCAGGGTGTTTACATGTGAGAGCTGACTGTAGAGCTGAAGAACTAATACCGTAGGAGTTCCTATTTATTGGTTTTTTTTGTAGGTTTACACATTATGCTTAGTGCTTTACGAAAGTGTAACAGGGACATCGATTCTCTGTGAGAGGTAGGGTCTTGTGAGCACCGTTTTATTAGTGAGGAAATGTTAACTTCAGGAGGCTAAGTACTAGCCCAGGCCAGGTAGCTGAGTCCATATTTGACCTGAGATCTGGCTCCAAAGTTCATGCAAATGACCACTCCAGGTTTGGCAAATAAGTGGCCCACATGCTGCCATTTGCTGACTCTTTGGTCCTGGGAATCACTAACTGATCATGGAATTATTTCCTGCTCAGCTCAGGTTTGCCCTCAGGATCCTTCTTAACAAAGTGCTCTAGATAGTTACTATGACCAAGTGAGCAGCATTGGTACTTGAGATGAAGCCCATCTGTCATCTTATTTTTCTCATTGTGTTTGCTTAGAATAGAATCTTTAAGTCTGGAGACTTTTTTGTTGTTGATTTCTACAGATCTACTTATAATCTTTTATTTCCTAAATATTTGTAAGAGATAGAGCATTTTACATGATTACCTTTATAGTCAGTGGAGTCTATTCTTTAGTAGGGGATCGATCCTACTGCCTTGGAGGGAAGAATGATGTTTTAGGGCCCAAAGCCTTGGTATGGACAGTTGGCTTATATATTGGTGTCTGCAGTGATGAGTGGAAGGTGGAGAATGAATTTCAGAAACTTGGGTCATTTATAGCAATAAATCTTTCAAGTAGCCCATTCTGATTAATTACAGCAGGATGGTGAAGTGGGGCAGGGGATGTGGTGTGAAGGCTAAGAAAGCAAAATAATGGGGCAGACTCTGGTGGAACGAGCTCTGCTTCAGTTGCCGTGAAAAATGTCAGCTCAGCACGCGAGCCTGTTGTCCTAAAAGTATAGCAACAGCTGGGGCTAGAAGTCCCAAAAGGGAGAAGGGAGCTCCTTAAAGGCAAGCTCAGACAAGAGAATAGGGAAAGGGAATCTCCAGGTTGGTGGCCAAGAAAGAACCAAAGAGCCATGCAGCAGGATGAGCTAGTGTCCACCTAGGAGGACATCCATGGTCAAGATATAAAACTGCAACATTAAGAAATAATAACAGAGGGGCACCTGGGTGGTTCAGTTGATTAAGTGTCCGACTTAGGCTCAGATCATGATCTCGTGGTTTGTGAGTTCAAGCCCCACATAGAGCTCTGTGCTGAAAACATGGAGCCTTGGAACCTGCTTGGGATTCTCTGTCTCCTTCTCTCTCTTCCCCTCTCCCACTCACTGTCTCTCTCACTCAAAAATAAATAAACATAAAAAAAAGAAATAACAACAGAAATATATTACTTAGGCTATTTATACATGGAGGCTAGCATGAGCTCTTTCTAGCATGATTTCTAGGTTACAGATAATTGAGCTAAAACATGGTTGAACAGTTGAAATGGATGGAAGGTAGTACATATGGATCATCAACACAGGGTGCATTATAAAAGAAGAAAGTGTTTCTGCTATGCTTAAAAAAAAAGAAATAACCATTGCCCCAACAAACTCAAGTCAAGAAGCAATAGAAGCCTCTCCACAAGAGGCAGACTCTCAGTGCTAGGTCTGGGCTGTATGGTCAGGGCCCCCTGGCCCTGGGAATGGGATGGGAAGAGCATGACAAGACTCACTCTGAAACCAGAGCAGAGCAGAGCTGGAATCAACATGCTATTGCCCCGACTGGGTGCCCCCTGGTGAACAGTATCCCTCTCCTTGCTCATTATGTCTCATTGAGCTTTATTTCTGAATGTGGGTATAATGCAAGCTCAGAGGCCCTCTGGATCATTTGAATCCAAATCAGAAAAAGAAGGGCTACCCTGCATATGGTTTTGCTTTACCTCTGAAAATGCTGGTGGTTTGCAAAGCAGGGATCAGAGACCTGATGGCTTCCCAAAGCTCTGATACTAGACACATTCCACCCAGTTTCTCCAGTTTTCTCATCTGCTCAGTAGCTTGATGGTGGTGCCAAAGGAACCATGGCGTGACTGTGGGCTTCATGGGAAGGATGTGGAGGCACAGGCCCCATCCCTCACCCTGCTTCTCCCTCCAGTAGACATGATAGGAAGAGGAGATGGAGAATGGAGACAGTGGTTTGGGATTCTTAGGGTCTGCATTTAATGGGTATGTGCTCCTTAGGAGATAAGGAAATAGATTAGGTTAATGGATTTCCAAATAACAGCAGTGGCCATAAGTATATTCCTTGGAGGTTGGAAGCCAGGTGGCTTTGTCCCAGAACAGACCCATAGAATCCAAAGAAAATCAAAGGCTGTCACGTAATGTAACTGGCCACCCCTGAAGCCCACCTTTTCCCAGGAAGCCTCAGAAAAAGACAACTCCCAGCTTGAATCTGATGGCTGAATTGGCCTGCTGGATGGTGGCAATACTGTTGCCAAAAACACTTGGATTGTTGCCCCAAGGGGCTTAAGGAAGCAGCCAAGTCTCCTGCTACACTCTGAGTTAAGCAGAAATCCTCACCTGCCTGGATGTTGTTACGTTTGTGTCCCCTCATCACTGCAGAAAGCACATTTCAACCTCCTGTGGTTTATTTCATGAAACGGAGCATGGCATCAAGGAAATAAGATAGTCAGCATGGCTTCGCAGCAGGTCAGAAATAGTATCATCTACATATTTTGATTGTATTTTACAATTCAGTTTACACACAATTGGAGCTCAGTTAATTAACTCCAAGCCATAATATCAGTCTGGTTTTGAATGGATCTGCATTTCAATAGCCTCTTCCTCCAAAATAATATTTATATGCCCAATAGCAGCCTATCATTCTAACGCCAAAATCATGGAACTCGGTTGTCTTCCCCTCATTTTTCAACAATTGTTATTATTTATGCAGTAGTAACGAAGTCAAGCCGTTATCATTGGGCTCTTTTGTAGATGAGGTTAACTAGTCAATTTCCTACCATTCTTCCATGACATCCAGTTCATAGTTTTCGTGTTAGCTGACAAATCAGAATGCTAATGATGGCAGAGCAGAGAGGGCTGGCCAAGTATACTTCTGTGGATTTTACCCAACTCATGATTGGGTGATTTTTTTTTCCTTTAGATTTTCTGGAACAGAAGATTAAAAAATTTTTTAATAATTTTTTTCATTCAAAACCAAAATGTGAAATGTACAAAAAGGTGAAAAGGATAAGATAATCCAAAAGTGTTCAGCTTGGAGCCTGGCAATAAATATTTTAATATTTAAAAAAAAAATGTGCATCATCTCAACAGCAAACAAATTTGGGGGATTTTCTTTACATAGATTGTATGTATATGGTTGTAATTATACTCCATATAAATGTGACTTGGAGCTTTTCCATTTAACGTTTTCACGAACATTTTCTCATGCTGTTGTAAACTCTTCATAAATACAGTTTTAATTGGTTATGTGTTCGTTGGGAGTACATTTGGCTGTGAGTACCAGAAAACCCAAGAAATGATAAGTTGAGGGTTTTTTTAGTTTTTTGGGAGAAGAAACGGGGACAACCGTGGAGGCTTCTGGCATAAGGGGACTGCTGAGTAGAGGCACAAGGAGCTCTTGATGCACTGCCATTTTTAGGGAAGGCTGCCAGTAGCCAGGCATGGGACCTTCCCAGGGGAAGCCAGAAGCTAGGCCTCCTGAAGACTGGGTCACATAATTGCCCTAGCTCAGAAAAAGCCTGGGAAGGTAAATTGATGACTTTCCAGCTTCTGCAGTGGAGGAATGTGGATTTCTTAGACCAAATGGCCAGAATTAGAATTACCGTGTCAAAGGGCAGTTGATTTTTGCGTTTTCAAAATTTCATTTGGGTTGCCTGCCTGATAAATGGCAGAATTTAAAAGCCTGTGCTCCATTTACAGCCAGCTAATTTGGTCCTAGAAGCACAAATGTACAACTGGCCATGAAAGTGGCATCAAAGCTCAAACCAGTGGATATTAGTTTCAGGGAGGCAGCTATTCATGCAGATAAGGAAAAATTCCTCAACGTTTAAGAGTTGGCCCAGTCTAGGCTAATTGCTTCACGGGATGGTGAGCAGCCTGTCCCAAGATGCAGAGACAGAACAGATACTTAGTATGGAGGTGGGTGAAGTGGACCAGCTCTCCTCTAAATCTGCATACCTTCATGCTTTTAAATTTAGGGGATGTTTGTTAAAATACTTCCCCAAGCACCTAGGACATTTGTTGTATGGGAGAGCCTTGCTCCAATGTTGCTTCAGATCAAATATGAAGTGACCGGATTCACCTTTTAGGCTCTTGGTTCAATGCCTTTGGAAAGCTCTGCCCTAGGTTTGGGGCCAACCATTTTGTGGTCCATAAACCAGCCCTAATTAAAGTTAGACACTTTTTTCCTCATTGCCTATTAACATGGCTCTATTATTCTCCCTGATGCCATGGATTTCCCTGTCTGTGCCATCACAAGTTACATGTTCTTCATGTCGACTCTACCTCTAACATTACTCAATTATAAAAACAAGGACAAATAGAAAAACCACCGTTTCTATGATTTATTTGCAAAACTGGTTCCACTAAAATAGAAAGTTTCACTAAACTTATTTTATGTGACTTAAAGCTCTGAAATTAAGCACAATCAATAAACAAGTGAGTTTGAGTTTATGTAACTCAGTCAGCAAAGGTCTTTTGAACACCTATGCAGTAGACACATTTGTGGTTGCTGAGGATATGGCAGTAAATACAACACAGTTTCTGCCCACATGGAGCTTGCATTTTGGAGTGGGGGGTGATGGGATGATTTGCAAATAGACGAGTGAATGTGTGTGTGTGTGTGTGTGTGTGTGTGTGTGTGTGTAGTGATACCTTACAAAGGGACAAGTGAGTATACTATGTCATTTTGCAGTATGGGGCCTAAGGAATCCTGGGGAGGGGATGCCTTCATAGGATGGTCAGGGAAAGCCTTTGTAATAAGATGACGTTTAGGGCACCTGGGTGACTCAGTCGGTAAAGTGATCAACTCTTGATTTCAGCTCAGGTCATGATCTAAGGGTCATGGAATGGAGCTCAGTGTTGGGCCCCCTGCTGAGCATGGAGCCTGCTTAAGAGTCTCTCTCTCTCTCTCTCTCTCTCTCTCTCTCTCTCTGCCCTACTCCCCCCCCACACACTCTGTCTCTGTCTCTGTCTCTCCCTCTTTCTCTAAAATAAAAAAAGGAGATGATGTTTGAGCCGTGACATCAAACAAAAGAGTGAGCTATGTAGATAGCTGGAAAAAGCACACTCCTATAAAAAGGCACATTAAGGCCATTAGCCCTGACTTGAGAACATACTTGGTGTGTTCAAGAAGCAACAGGAAAGCCAGTGTGACAAGAATACAGTGGTAGTAGAGGTGGTAGCCAGGCCTAGATTACGAAGGTATCTAGATACCAGGATGAAGACTTTGGCTTTAACTTTAAATGAGATGAGAATCCATTGGAAGATTTGGAGTACAATCTGACCTGTTGTTTTAAAAAGATTACTCTAGCTGCTATGATGAAACAACTTAGGAACAGGGCAAGTATGGAAGCCGGGAGGCCAGTAGGGAGAATATTATGGTAACTCAGAAGATAGATGAAACCCATCTTGGACCAAGATAGTAGCGGTGGAGGTGGTGAATGATGGGCATATTTAGATGGTACAGCTTAAGGAGTTTTCTCATTGAGTGGAAGCAGAATATGAGAGGAAGAAGGAAGTCAAGGATGCTCCAAGAGGGTTTTTTTTTAATGTTTATTTTTGAGAGAGAGAGAGAGAGAGAGAGAGAGAGAGAGAACATGAGCGCACAAGCAGGGGAGGGGCAGAGAAAGAGAGGGAGACACAGAATCTGAAGCAGGTTCAAGAGTCCAAGCTGTCATCACAGAGCCCGACATGGGGCTCAAACCCATGACCCGTGAGATCATGACCTGAGCCGAAGTCGGATATTTAATTGACTGAGCCATCCAGGATCCCCAAAGATGCTCCAAGGGTTTTGGTTTATGCAACTAATAGGATGGAATGTCACTTTAGTTTTGGAGGGAAAATAGGAGTTCAATCTTGGAAGTGTTAAATTAGAGATGTCTACTTGATACCCAAGTGGAAACATTGAGTGGGTACTTAGATGAATGAGTCTGAAGTTCAAAAGAGAGTCTGGGCTGGTGATGCAATGATGGAAATCATGAACATCTGCATGGCATTTCAAGCCAGGAGGTTGGATGAGATCACCCAGGGAGTAAAAGATAGCCCGAGGAGAGGCCTGAAGGTGGAGCCTGGCCTGTTGTCTGGGATGTTGAGGAACCAGCAAGTGGAACTAAGAAAGGATGGTGGGTGAATTAGGAAGTGAATGAAGGCAAATGGTGACCTGGAATTTAAGAAATTGTTTCTAGAAAGAAGTGATCGTCTTTGTCAAATGTTGCTGATATACCAAGAAATTTGAGGCCTGTGGATTGACCATTGGATATAGTGGTGTAGAGGTTACCGGTGCCCTGGACTGGGGCTGTTTTGGTGGAGAGGTGAACACTGGATGGGTTGGATTTCAGTGAGAGTAAGACAAGAGGAGACAGCAAGAGTGTTGACTCTTCCAAGGAATTTTTCTATAAAGGGAAAAAGAAAGGGAGATGTGGATGAAGGAGAGTGTGAGCTCAAAGGAGGCTGCTTCTAGAGATACGAGAGCAAGGGTGAGGGCTGCTGAGAATGATCCAGAGACTGAAAAGTTGGTGAGGCAGGAGAGAGGAGAGACATCTGGAAGGACTTCCTTGAGTGAGGATGCCATCCAGGGCACAGTGGAGGATTGTCTGTCCCCATCCTAGAGTGACGGCATAGCCTGTGGACCCCGCGGGGAGGTGGGCGTCTGTGATGATAGGTGTGGATGAGCCCTTCTGACTGCTTCTGTTTTCTCAGTAAAATGGGAATGGTCATCCGTCCGCAATGGGGAAGGGGGAAGAGGTGTTGGAAGTTTGAGGAGATAAAAGGTGTAATATAATCCTCTGGGACAGTTCAAGAGCAGTTAGTCTAATGAAATACAGTTTGATTTCTGGATACCTCCACAGCCGTTCTGCCATTTGAGGTCACAACTTGAATGCAAAACCAGATAACACGGTCATGTGCTTTTCTCCAGCATTTTCAACGGAATATGTACAGGTACAAATACACGAAGTGTTGAGTTTCATCTGAGTCGGTCTTTCAGAAAATGTGATTATGGTTATTGATAGTGCTATTTAAAAGTTGGCTAAAGAGGGAAGGGAAAGCATGGGGCGGGTAAGAGGCAGTGGAGGGATGACAGAGAGAGTATTGTATTATGTTTTGAAACACTGGATTCTTTTTAATAAATTCATTGTATTTCCAATGCATGATGGAAAGTCATTATATTAAAAAAGCTGTAGCAAAATTTTATATGTGAAACTGCCTGTATAATAGTAAAATGTCTATCGGTATTGCTGTTTATATTGCAGTTTCTTAAAGCTAGTCATGTATATCTGCAAGAAACTAGGTGTAAAGCATTATGGATAAATTCCAGTGCAGCTGGCTGACTGGGAAGGATCTGAGTGGAGGCCACATCTGAACTAAGGATCACTGGCCCAGCCTCAAGGGCTGGATTTGAAGATGCAAGCTGGTGCCCCACTGGCCAAGAGAGCAACAGGCTTGGCTGCAATAATAGAACTAGTGATCAATGAGTGTCTGGTCAGAGGGATAGAGGCTGCCAATAAGGAGAAGGCAGCTGTCCTTCTAGAACTAGGATCTGTCCAGTCCAGGAAAAGCAAACTAGTAAGAATGGAGGACAGGGGGCCACGAGAAAACACCATCCTGAGAAAGGAGCAGGGAAGCAGGGCTGTGTACTAGACAGATGCACAGAGAAAGGACAGCATGGAATCCTGATGGTTCCCCCTGAGTTGTAAGTTCTGAATTTGGGGGCTGGGGTTGTTTGTGGAATCTAAGAGACAGCAGAGGCAGCCCAGGAGAAAGGGAATCTTCAGCTTCAGACCCTCTCTCCCCATCATGGTCTAAACTGGCTCAGACCTTGGGTAGGAAGGAGCCCAGGAGTGGGGCACTGATGGGTCCAGCTGTGGAATCTGGGAAAGGCATGGGCAGAGGAAGCCAGGAAGTGCTGACCAGAAACAGCTGCTCTCTTCTGCCAGCAGATGGAAGGCCTAAATACCAGCACGCCATTAATATCATCCATGGCCAAGTCCACATTTATTTCATCATGGCCCCATTGTCCACTTTAACATAAATCAGGACGCGGTAAAGGGGAGCCACAGGTCCTTCTCTTGGCCTCACTGACGTTATTCTAGCCTGGGGCAGGTATGTCTGGTGGGTTAGTGTCGTGAGATGGGCACTCTATAGTGACCTCATTCAAATCCAGCAGTGTCACAGACTTGACACAAGAGCTTCCCGTGTTTGAGTCTCCTCATCCTTGATAGGGAAATGGCAATACCTGTTGTCTCAGTAGCACAAGATAAGGGACAGGAAAGTGTGGTGTGAGGCACAGCTGGGAAGCTTCCATGGTAGATTGGGATACGGAGGCCCAGGCCTTGCAAAATGAAGTGAGGTCAGTACAGACTAAGCAGACCAAATCAAATCTTTGATGGCTGAGTGATTTCTTAAAATGATTGCAGGTCTGCACAATTTAACAGGACTGCCCATAGTGGCTGAAAACATTTTTCAGAGCGGATCAGATAAAGCCAAGTTAGAAATTGGTCGTCGCTGTAAATCAAGTGGTAGACTATCAATGACCCAGATTTCCCCAGAAGTTTTCCCACAGGAAGTGAAAGAAAAACCACTGTGTGGCTGCCGAGTCTTGATTTGTCGAGAGCAAAGAGACAGGCACAGCATTAAAAGATTGCTCATCTCTCAGCTTGCCCTAGTGAATTGGGGTCCACTTAATTCAGAAGGCAGTGAGATGTGTAAATCACACCTATCGAGTAAATGGTCAGATTCCAACCCCAGTTGTCAGCTATCTATAATGGCCTCTGGCGGCACCGTTCTTCTGTTAGCTTAGCTAAGGGGATGCTTGGGTCACTGTTGAAGCCACTGCTTTTCAATGCCTCATACTATGAGGTCAGGATTTTTCCCTTTTTCTGCCTTCACTTAGAGAAGGTAGGGATGGGAAATGGTATAAAAAGAGGGCTTCTTATGGGCCCTGAGCTGGGAGGCCCAGAGAGCTGGTCCTGGAGCAGGGACCTGGATGGCTGCCCTCATTTGCATGGTAAGACACACGCCCATTCAGAGTGGCCCAGGGCTGTGGTAGCTTGTCCAGGGCATCCTGGACTTTCCAAGAGGCCCATCAGTCATGGGAAGAACTAGAAGCCAAACTCTTCCCGTCTGCCCCATGTTAGGCCTATAAAGCAGTGTAACTTACCACACCCAATATCCCAGTTGATAAAAGTCAGCCACACTCACAACAAGATGGTTCATGAGGTGGGGATCTTTCTCGATGATTCCTCACCTGCTCTTGTATCAGCCTTATCACTCCCACATTCTGAACTCTTGGCAATGAAGCCTCCTTTGACCCCTTTTGGCCCTTTGGATTTGTGTGACTCCCTCTCTGGCTCTCACACCTTGAGGTGGAGGTGTGGGAGGAATTTAGGGTGTCCTTGGTGACACCACAGAACTCCCAGGTCCACATTAGGACATAGTGGATGGGCATAGTTCACACAAAAATCGGCACATGGTGCGTGTTGTACCGCCACCTAAAGTTTGGTCAGATCCACTGTATGGCTTTACTGTATGCACGTGAGATGTAAACACGTATGTACGTAAATGTATTCTTGACATACAAGTGTCAATGATGGAGTTTTCAAGTGAAGAAAAACTTAGGAACATTGAAGTACAGGCCTCGAAACCCTATGTGAGTGATTGTGGGAGGATTCTAAGACTCTGGACGCTGTATCTGAAGAACTTTATAGCAGCTGGATGTAAAGATGCAGTATTTGGCTCTAGGAAGAAGTGTGTTTCCTGTCCCTGGAAGAATTCATTTATTCTCATCATTTACTCATCTGCAGAGTAGGGCTGGTAGCCCACTGAGTGCTAAGGATTCAAGGGCAGCTCTATGGAATAGATGGACTGTGCATGTCCTAAAAGAGAGGAGCATGTGCTCTTGTCCATGGTCACAAATTAGTAAATGGAAGGGCTAGATTTGAACACATGTCTATATGACATTAAGACTCTTCTATTACCCATTAAACTGCATGCCTTCACAAGCATTTCCCTCAAACTAGATGGAAAGGTATGACTGAGGTAAGGTAAGAGATAATGATGGAAAGGTAGACCAAATTTTGCCAGGTAAGGAGTTTGGATTTTACCCTTGGGCAATGGGAAGTTCTCGGGGAGTGATCTAATTGGGTATGTACTTTTGAAAGAGTATTCCACTGAAGTACAGAGAATAATTTGAATTGGGAGAGAGGGGGGTTGGACAGGAAGACCACTGAGAGGTGGTTTCACTGATCTGGTGATGAAGTAGTGAGAGCCAGAAGTAGGAGAGTAGCTGTGGAGATGGTGAAGAAGGCTGGATGTGATAGTTATAGGGTCAAATTGCCAGACGTTGAAAAGATTGAATAAGGTGGGAGAGGTATGGAGAAATATAGGTGCTAGATAGATGTCTAGCAATGATAAGTGGATGGGTTGTTGGTGCTACTCATCAGGGTAGGAAGCATAGGGAGAGGAAGATATTTGGGGGAATAGTGATGAGTTTAGTTTGGACGTGTTAAGATCATGATGCCTATGGGACATACATGCGAGATGCCTGGCAGAACATTCCAGCATAGAACTCAGGAGGGAGATCTCATTCAGGGACTTTGAAGACCTGCAGTTAATCATAACTGCAGCTGTGGGAGTGATTGAAGCTACCCCGGCAGAGAATGTAGGATGTGAAGTCAACCTGATGAGTCACATTTAAGGGACGAGGGTGGCCCGGGAATCAGGGCAGGCAGGAGGGTGGGGGGGCAGGATGAAGGAAGGACTTTGGTAGAAGGAGGGAGTGATGCATAAGGTTGAAGGCTGGCAGGTCATAATGTGATTTCTGGAAATAATGTGATTGAACAGACCCACTAGAAGGTCACTGGTGGCCCTGACAGAATGGAAATACCAGTCAGAGCGGTAGGATGTGGGGCTGAGTGGAGAGGAAGTGAATGAGAGGAATACTGAATGAAGACCTTCTCTGCCTGAGTGGAGGGGTTGTGGACAAAAAGGAAAGGAAAGGACATCTGGGAAGGATGTCAGGGTTAGACGGTGTGTTTTGTTTTGTTTTTTTTTTTAAAGGCCAGGAAGTCAAAATTTGGAGATGAAAGAGCAAGTTGACAATAGAAAAAGAGGTGAACCCTGCAGGTGAGTGGCAGGAAAATTGATGGCACAGGATCTCTGAGAGTCATGAAATGATGGAATTCAAGGCACTGGTGATATGTATAAACAACAACAAAACACACCCAACAGCCCATATTGAGTTCCTATAAGCTAAGCATAGGCTTGTTCTAAGGAGGAAGTATCTGACGCTAGAGAATTGACAAAGAGCAGTACAAAGATTGCTGGACAGTGTTGAGAGCCCCCCCAAGGCTGAAGACCACAGCTGGGTGGTGGCATCCTCTTGCATGGTGTTCTGGTCTTCTCCAGCATGCTGTGGCACCCTACATGGGTGTTTAGTCTTGGGAAATCATTCACCCCTGACTTGGAATTCTTCTGGGTGGATATAGATCAAGGTTTTTGGAGAGGAAATTGTCAAGGGACTGTGGGAATGATGGTTGGATGACTCATGCACACAAACGCTGAGGTCACCCAGCATAACGATGGGATTTGATACAGACACTGGGAGCCAAGGAATGAAGTCATCAACAGAAATGAAGACGTGACCAGGAAAACAGTTGCTGATAGAGATGATAGGATGATCGGAGCGAGGGAGCAAAAGAGACTTTTTTCCAGGAGGGCCGAAGAGTCACGGGCTAGAGGCAGCATTAAGAAGGACAAAAATAATTGCCAAACCCATTTCCTGATCCTGATACAGTCTGGTGGAAAGGAAGCCCTTTTTAAAAACCAATTCTGTTCACTGATTCTGAAGCTGAACTGACAGCTACCGGTTTGGCTAGAGGTGATATCAACACCTTAAAAAAAAAAAAAAAAGCTGTAGGAAATAGCCCATTCTAAGCTTTATTCAACCAGATTTATTTGCCTCTACTCAATTTTCCAAATCAGTAAGTCCATATTTTAAGGAATAAATCTTAGGCATAAAAAAACGGAGGGAGCCAAATGACACACACCATAGCACTTCTTTTCATCAATCAAACTATTCTCATAAATCTCTGGTTAAAATTTAGACTGCAGTGGACACTCAAAACATGAAAACATTCCAGTTGGCACTTTTGTGGCTGTTTGGCTGACACTTGGACACAGTTGCTGGCCTTTTGGTCTCATCTGAGGCCAATTTTGAACTAGGAATGGCCCAGGTGCATCCATGGTGTCTTGTTATCTTTACTGCACCTTGGCGTCTAAACCTACCTGTTACACTAGAGTGATTAGACCAGAGAAATGTAAATAGCTGTGAATCACAGATTTAATCTAAAAAATTCTCTCAGACCTTGATATTTAAAGTGTTCATAGCCTTGGTACTCTTTTTTTTTTTTTTCTAATCTGGAAAACAGAAGCAAAAACAAACACTGGGGCACAAGTAGATGATATAGGCTTGTGTACATTTGCAGTAAGAATTAGATCCTCTGGTGAGCTGTGCAGTGCATCAGGGTTGAGAAGTGGAATCCAGAAAGTAAAAAGCTGGCTGCCTCAAATCCCCCAGGGGCGCTCAGAACTCCTTACCATCATAGTGGTGACCACTGAAAGTTTTGTGACTTGACTTACAGCGGTAAACCAGCTGCATTTCATTTGTGCTTGGACACAGGGCCTTTTTGTCTGTTCCAAATGTTCTTGGCCCCCTCCCTCAATTTCATGGAGTTTGGTTGTTAGTGGATAAGTAGTTGTTGAAATATAGGTTCCCTCTTGCTGAGCCTGCCACTCACCAGGACTTCTGGAGACCTTGGGGTATTGAATTTAAGACAGAGAATTTTGTTTGTGATATGTCGCAAGGTAAAGAAGTCATTCAGTGGATTGACCACTTGCTCATCATGACTTCATTCATAGAAATGCATGGATTCCTGAAGTTAAGGGCTCAGTTCCCAGTTGTCTGGGAACATAAGAGGATGTAGCGCCGCCTAGTGGAGGCGATTTGTTATGTGTTTAGCCTCGCTTTTTTTTTTTTTTTTTGGAATGAGGCAAGATGTTTTAACAAATGAGCTAGTGAATGCATTTCTGAAGTGTGGGAAGCAGTAGGACAAAAAGGTATAAATAAGCCCTTCCAAAACTTTAATTTACAACACAGTCTTTTAATGATGAACACAATGATTTTGAACCACAGCATCTTATAACTACAGGGGCCTTGGGGTTAAAAATATGGAAATGAAGGTTACTGTTGAGTGAAGGCAGCAGGGTTGAAATTGGGGTGGGACACATGGAGAGGCTTCTAGAAGTGGCTGACAAGTTCCATTTCTTTCAGCTTGGTGGTAGTTATGAGGGTGTTTGCCTCATAAGAACTCATTTAGCTAAACATTGATTTTATGGTATTTTCTGTGTCTGTATTTAACTTTTATTTATTTATTTATTTATTTATTTATTTTTTAAATTTATTTCTAGGAGAGAGAGAGAGAGACAGCGCGAGCAGGGGAGGGTCAGAGAGAGAGGGAGTCACAGACTGAAACAGGCTCCAGGCTCTGAGCTGGCAGTCAGCACAGAGCCCGACGCGGGGCTTGAACCCACAAACTGCAAGATCATGACCTAAGCGAAAGTCGGACGCTCAACCGACTAAGCCACCCAGGCGCCCCTGTAGTTAACTTTTAAAAAGGTCAAAAAATATGGAAAGTTTTGACCAACATACTACCACCTAAATTTATAATCCTTTTAAGAGCAACCTAAAAACTGCTACGGGTTGTATGGTTTTGACACTGTATTTCATCATACTTTCAAAATAGGACTTAGGTGCTGATGAATACCTGCATGGACAGGATTGGTGGCATCGTGGAAACTTACTAAGCTGTTTGCCTTCTTAGATGTGTGATGCTTTTGAGTACACTGTATTTTTGTCCTGTTGTGTATTTCAATATGAGCTTTTATATTCTCCACCACACAAATTTCCCCCTTCTCAGCTGCTCAGAGAAGTCCAAATTCAGTAATGCCCTTAGAACATCTTGTTGCCACGGAAATGGCCATTTAGGTTCTAAGTTCATTTTTGTAACCAGTCGGAGAGAGAGAGAGAAACTAAGAATTACTTAGGAAAGCGCCCACCCCTTAGAAAAATCCTTTGCAGAGATTGCAAATTCAGAGAAATTTCAGTTTTAGAAGTGAGACGTGAGCAGGTGCGCTAGTAATGCTGAAATATTTCTTCCTCTCACAGCATTTTACAGGAGAAATGATTTCCAAGTGATATAAGTGATGACAAATCAACACGGGATTGTAATATTAAATCCAGCATAGTTTAATTCTGAGTTATTCAGTCATCACTAAATTTCTTCAAGACTTAATGTGTTTAAAAATTTACCTTAAAGAAAATCTCAGAAAAAAAAAAGGCTTTCCTATAATCTTAATTTATATTCCTAATTTATATTCCTATAAAATGAGGAAGGAGAAAAAAGCAATGATTCCAGAAGCACTTGCCAAGTTTCCATAATGTCTCATCAGCTGTTTGTGTTGGGGTGGCGGGGAGGGGTTGGAAAAAGCAAGGACTCTTTTCTAGGTTCTCAGGGTAGGAAGTGAGATTTTGATCTAGTCAGTCTGGTCTTATATCTCCATTCATGTCTTCTACCTTATCCTGGACAGATCTGACCCCCGCAGTGAAGAGGAGGCCCTGAGAACACACATTCCAGGGACGGCTCTAATGCCACATCATAGAACACCATCCACCTCCTAGTGGTTTGGATAGATGCACACGTGCTTAAGTAAAGACTGAATTATATGCATGTGTGTACTATGTGCACTAAGCTGGTGGTATTATGTGTGTTCCTTTTTTCATTCCTTTTTTTCAAATCTTTTTTTTAGTGCTTATTTGTTTTTGAGACATAGAGACACAGAGTGTGAGACAGAGAGGGAGAAGGGCAGCGAGAGAGGAAGACACAGAATCCGAAGCAGGCTCCAGGCTCTGAGCTGTCAGCACAGAACTTGACACGGGGCTCGAACTCACGAACCATGAGATTGTGACCTGAGCTGAAGTCAGATGCTTAATGGACTGAGCCACCCAGGGGCTCCCATTTTCATTTTTGATAGCACTGCCTATATAGAGATTTGCCCCTGAGTTGGAATAAACAGTCCTTATTCATTAGGCATTGTGAGGCCACTAAATAGCAAAAAAACAAACTTTTAAAAAACATTACAATTGAAATAAGAGCATCTGCCCAAATAAACATGAATTAGAAAGGTTTTTTTTTTAAGCATCGTTTGTAATAATAAAAAATTGAGAACAATTCAACAGGAAAAAAGGAAAATGGTTAAATATATGTTCACAGTATGGAACATTATGCAGCAGCTTAAAGAGTAAAGTCAATCTGGATGTGCTGACATGAGGTAAGTCTGTATACATGCACGCGCCTAATGTAAATACATAATGAAGAGGCAAGAATTTCAGAGGGTGGAGAAAAGGACTCTGGTCTTTCCTGTATTGTTAGAATTTTTAAATGTCAAAATTGTGTTCATGTATTACTAGTGTTCATTAAAAATTTAGACAAAGTTAAGCATCTTTGGAATTGACTTTTTAAGTTATCTTGCACCACCTGGGGGTAAACATCTCAGCGTAGTTAAAATTGTGAGAGTAACCTGAATTCTCACTGGATCTTTTAATCTAAAGATTTTTTCAAAGGAGGACTTAGGGGGAAGACGCCCTCACGCGTGTGTGTCTGGGGTGCCCTAGAGATGGATGTGGTAGCCTCGGTCTGATACGTTGGTTGTTGGCTTAGGGTTCAGTCTTATCCCTTCCTGCCCACTATTAGCTCAAGCCCCCCGGGAAAGGAGGTGAAATAATTACAGACCAACCCATCTCAGCATTTCCTGGGACCTTAAAAGCAGATGCTGTCTTGCTCCAACATTTTTTACTCAAGATACCATCAGCTTTACAGAGTCACTGGGAGGGACCCACCCAAGATGCTGGCGATGCTAGCTGCTCCTTTGTCATCTGAATTCTGGCTCGTGAGCGAATCTTATGCCCAAGACATAAGAAATCTCAAAAGTCTCCTTCAGCTATTGCCTTTGGGGGAAACCATGGAGTGGCTAGAGAAAGTGAATCCGATTAGAATGGCCTTTTTGACAACATACATCAGTGGCTTTGTAGACCCAGATCTCATTGCTGCGATATTCTGTTCGGGGGTGGCCATGGAAGCCGCCTGCACATTTCAGTTAGAGCAGCATGCTGGAACCCATTTATTTGTTGGACGCTTTGAGCTTGTCCAGGCTGGGCTCCCAAGTACCCCAGGAACTCCTAGATAGAACACAGCATTCTGATTTTAGCCTAAGAAGTGGGTCTATGTCCATCTCCTCAACTTTTAAATTGTTTTTTTTTTTTTCTTTTAAATTGTTTTTAAAGTACTCTCCTGTCGCCACACCAGGCTTGAAAAACTACTTCCAGCTCCTATGACTGCCAATAGAGATGGCTGCTGTGTGAGCTGCCAGGTGGGGCCAGGCACAACCCGAAGCAGGGCCGCTAGACCTCTCCGTCTGTAGACTGGGTGCTGCATAGTATTCCCTGAATGGCTGAATGACCAGGCATTCATATAATCTAGGAAAGTGAGTGGGCCCCACTTTCCCCACCAAACACCCTTTGTAACTGAGCTCCTAAAGCTCCACCCATCCAGCTCCCCCTGAGCTCAGATCCACCGCATTTGGGAATAACCCGGAGATTGTGTGTATCCATCCATTCAACAAATGTTGATTAAGAGCGTACTCAGGGCCAGACACTCTGCCAAGCGGTGGGGATACAGTGGTGAAAAAGGCCATCCCAGACTTCACAATCTAACAGAAAAGTTATTCCGGGATAGTCGTAGGGTGTTGTGTAGCCCCACTGAAATGGTCCTGTTGCTTCTGCTGTGCTCGCTGATGAGTAAAGAACTGCTGGGACCTGCCCAAGACCTCCAGCCCTGCCTTATCTTCATCTCCTCCCTGGATATGACTCCTCCTGACAGGGAGCCCTTTCTCTTAGGTATCTTTGTAAGCCGATCTTCTCATGTCAAAAAATAAAATGCCTCGGATTCCATTACTTATGATAGGCATTTGGGACCAAAGGCATTTTATTTTTTTAAAAATGAAAAAATAGTTTTTCATAAGTTAATGTTTTTTCTTCTGGACCTGGGTGCCCTTCTCTTATTCATCCCCTGCCCATGCAGCTAATCAGATTTGAAGGATAAAATAACACCAGACTCATCATTGAATGCTTCAAGAAAAATGTATTTGTTAGAAGCCTGGGGTTCTAAGAAATAGAGACCAGATTGAGCTAGCTCAAGGAAGAAGGGGTGGGGGGTGTTATTTATTGCAAGGATGCAGGGGTGTCTCACAGAATCAGAAGCAGAGATGTGACTGGGCTTGTAGAGAGCATTAAAGCTGGAAAGCAGAAAGTCACTGAAATCCTTTCTCTGTCTTCTCTCTGCCCCATCTTCTTCATCCATCCATCTCCTCTTCCCTTTCCTCTTTCCCATCCCCGCTTTTTCTCTGCCCTTCCCCCCTCAATATCCTTCTTCACCTAGCTTCCTCTGCTCTTCTGATGCATATGGTCAATCAAATATGGCAGTCTCACAGTTTCTAAGTTTGTGTGTCATGGGCCCAGCCACATCACAGAGACTCGCTTCATGGCCAGGAGCCAGACTCATACTGTTCCAAAATGCCTCCTGGAAGTCACTCTTCTGAATGTGAGTTGGCTTCTAGAGAAGGGTCACAGATATACCCAATGGTATCTAGTATGCCTGAGTCTACACACACAGAAACACTTCTAGACCATACGCCAAAATTCCTTTCATGGTTGCTATGAATTTAACAAGAGATAGTCACATGGGCCCTGCTTTGAACCCATGTGAGAGGACATGGTTCTGACTTGAATTGCAGAATTCACAGGGTTTTTGTGAGGTTCTGGGAACAGCCCTAGGTTCTAGTCATGAGCTAGAATACTTGGGTTCCCATCATGGATCCACCATGTAATAACTCCGGGATCTTGGACAAGTCCTTGTCCTGGCTGAACCTTGAGAGAAGTAGAACCAGTCTTTACTGAGTACCTACCTAATGGTGTGCTGAGCATTGAACAGATTTTTAAAAACGCTGAAGTTCAGAGATTTGGGGGAGGGGATTCTAACTGGACCACTTATTTAAAACACAGAACGCCAGGATTTGTGTTTTCTTCGGCATCTGTATTTGTTTGTTTCTTGATTTGTTTTTTGTGTCAACCTACCAGGCTATCTCCTAATTAATAAGGAGATATACCACATTCATTCCCATTTTACAAATGTGACAGACCAAAATGCTTTCTATTCCTATTCTTTGAATTTATATGCCAGGTATGGAGTAGTCATGTGTATTTCTTCAGGACTCATCCATGCATGAAACTCCTTGAATCAGCACCGTATTGTGCAACCTAATTTTGTTCTGCTCATCAAATGTCAGTCAGTGATTTATTGGCCACCCAAACAAGTGGCCCGTTTATGTGAGTTCATGATGATTTGTGATTGATAGCATGCTCCCCTGCCTCGTTACCTAGTTTCTACCTCATTTCAAGTGGGCTCTATGATATAGAAGTGATAGAGGTACAAATTACTCAATTGGGGTACAGCTGCACCATGAGCCAGAGATTTTTATTTGATGTTTACCATTATTTCACAAAAAGGAAATTCGTTTCATAAAGAAAGTGAGCTCACACAGAGGAATTGCACTTTGAGTTTTCTTCAGAGATGGCAAGTGTTGTGACATTGATTTCATAGGTTCATGTTTTCTGATCCTGTGGAAAGAGTAATATTAGTTACGTGAATCTAATAATGGAAGGGGGTAAAGTAAGTCTTCTGAAACAGATCTAAAATGGGGCACCGGGTTGGCACGGTTAAGCCTCTGACTTTGGTTCAGGTCATGATAACACAGTTTGTGAGTTCGAGCCCTTCGTGGGGTGAGTTCGAGCCCTGCATGGGGTAAGCTTGAGCCCTGCTTCAGGTAAGCCCCACTTATCTCTCTCCCTTTCTCACTGCCCCTTATGGGATTCTCTCTCTGCCCCACACTCACTTGTGCCATCTCTCTCTCTCTCTCAAAGGAAAAGAAAAGAAAAAGAAAGAAAAGGAACATGCCTAAAATAAATTCAATTTATTGTTATTAGAAAATGGAGCTTGAAAGAGTCCTCCTGAAAGGTGGTCATATGGCAATGTGATATACAGGTTTTTCTGTGAATAGATCCTTTGATTCTAGTTTATCAGACAAGGTGGAAGAAATATGATTTATTTTATAATGCTTTAGTTATTGACTTCATAGGAGTTTGCTTTCTGCTTCAGCTCTTGTTCAGAGCCACTAAATAGCATACAGAGAAAATGTTGCTTACTTATTTAAATACTTTTTTGAAAGAAATGGAAAATTCCTTATGGTTAAACTTAGTTATTTATGTAGGCTCTGTTCTTTCCTTGGATGCCCACCTCATTTCTCCATTGGTCTGGGGAGCACATAGCCTGTTGCATCACTCTCTCCTGTAGGATGGCCCAATGGCCATCCTCTCTCAAGAAGCCATCCTGTGCATTGCACCCAGCTGTGTCTTGTTATATCCATAGGACTTAGTGCATCTATTGCCTCTTCACCTGCTTTCCTCTATTAGATTGTGAGCACCTTGAGAGCTAGGAGAGTGACCTATTAATCTTGGTTTTCCCAGCACCCTGGAGCAAAGAGCACAGCATGTTGTAGGTTCTTGTGGCAAACGCAATTCAAGGGATCTTGGGGCCACCCTGCTGACTCTGAAGAGAGGATAAAAACTGAGGTTTCTAAGTTCTCTGCCTGCCACAAAATTCTAGGCTGAAAAAATATGGAGTGTCCCTTCCTGCACACAGGAAAAATCTTCCATTTCACAGTCTTGGGATTGAGGTAACCAGTTTTGCTTGATAATCCTTTCCACTAATAAAAATCAATCCATTAATCAATTATTAATTTTTATGAAAACAGCCAAGACAAAATAAACCTTGATTTATAATTTGATCATGTAAACATTTGATGAGTTAAAATAGGCAAACAAAAAACTGGAAGAAAGACAACACTGAACTGTGTGAGTGATTCTTCATGAACGTATGTTCCGGTGGGGACAGAGTGGGAGACTGATGAATTTACTAAAACCTCTACCGGCGTCTGGTTATGATTTTAGTGTTTAAAGATTCAGTAATGTTTTTCATGCCTCATGGCCCCAAAGCACAAGCCAGACTTCTTTATATGGTGGTCAAAAAGAAGCCACCCTCTAGTTTACAGAAGGAGAAAGAAAAGATGTGACTGCATCAGACTCCATGGGAGCCCCCTGTATTGGTGGCTTTATGGATGTTTTAAGGGATTCAGTGGGCAGTTTTGATGATAAATGATTTTCATCTTATACACTGACTAGAAACTGAGTGTGACTTTCTTAGAGACACAAAATTTGTTGTGCAGATAGATTCAGGGTTGGCAGGCTTAGTGAACATGTCATGTATTACAGCGGGGCTGAAGGGAGGGCAGGGGAGGGCCTGGCCAGCTCACCAACCCAACCCCAGGGCTGGTGCTGATGTTTGATCAACAAAACACATCTAAGCCTAGGATTCTGACCTTGGTCCAGCTGCCAGCTGGGATTGAGTAAACCCTTTTCAAGCCTGCCTTCCCTACTTCAGTTAATGGGGGCGGCGGGAGGTGGGGAAAAAGAGAACTGTTAAGGAAAAGGAAAGAACGGCATCAGCCAAGCAATGGTTGCATTCAGTAAAGAGAATAGAGTGTTTATTTAATTTTCACTGAAAAGCCCCAGCCAACAGTTTCAAAGCTGGGTTGGAATAACAGAATGGCCTTGGAGGAGAGGGAGAGTGAAGGGGATGCTTGTTGAGTGTCTGCTCTAGTTTGTGTGTTGTGTTTCACACTTATGACAGTCTTCAGTGGAAGGAACAATTCTCTCCATTTTACCAATGGTGAGCTTGAAGCTCAAGGGCTATGGAAGGTCACATGGTCAGCACTGACAGAGTCTACACCAGAACCCAGGTCTGTCTGTCTTCAGAGTCTATAGTTTTCATACTGCAGACTCTTAAAATTGGCAAAGGTTGAGGGATGCCTGGGTGGCTCAGTCAGTTAAGTGTCCAACTCTTGACTTGGGCTCAGGTTATGACCTCATGGTTTGCGAGTTCAAGCCCTGTATTGGGCTTCACACTGAAAGTGCGGAGCCTGCTTGGGATTCTCTCTCTCTCCCTCTCTTTCTACCCCTCCTCCACTTGCACTCTCTGTCTCTCAAAATAAATAAATACACTTAAAAAATTTAGCAAAGGTTGAAGGCCAGATAGAGACTCCAGCATGCTACGTCAGAGGTAGTCTGAACGTCAGATTTAGGGGTTACGTGTCAGGAAAATGGGCAGATTGTGAGTCTTTGGGTCCCCAGAGCCTTGGAGGGAAAAAACCCTGCTGTTGGCATTAGGAGCTGTTCAGTTGGAGGTGAGGTGTTCAGTAGGGGTTTCCAAAGCCATCTTTTCCTTCTCATGGGTAGCTGTAACTGCCCCCTCATACACAGAGGAGTGCTCAACCCGCATGCATATGTGTACGTACACACTCACATACAAGGCATGTGTTTTTTCCCTTGTAAGGGCTCCTCTCCCTGTCCCTTCCCACCCATAGCGATGTGTGCCTCTCTGTGGCTGAGCTTTGCCTTGTACTAGGGCACTGACATGTAGGAGCTCTGCACCCAGGCCCCAGAGAGCGTGCCTCTTTCATCTGGAAGTCCTCGTGGTTTCTAGCACAAGGGTATTGAAGCTGCCTATTGGTTTAGGGTGATTTTTGACAAGTAGCATAGGTGACTGCCTGACACCCTCATACTACCATCTGTCCCATTGTGTGGATACGTATTAAATGAAGCTGGACAACTTTTAAAAATCACAATAAGACGGGCATCTGGGTGGCTCAGTCAGTTGAGTGTCTAATTTCAGCTCAGGTCATGATCTCACAGTTTGTGAGTTTGAGCCCCCATAATGGACTCACTGCTGACGATCCTGTGCGCAGAGCCCCCGCTTTGAATCCTCTGTCCCTCTCTCTCTCTTCCCCTCCCCTGCTTGCACTCTCCTAAAAATAAATAAATATTTTTTAAAAAAATCACAGTAAGAACATTCCTAGCACAGTCATAAACTTCTGGGAGTTGTTTGCAGGCCTTTAGACAATAGTCTTCTTTCTGGACTTAACCCAAAGCGACAGATGCGGTTAAAGGTACAGAGTGAAATCTAAAATTATGCAAGCCCTCTTAGTTGTTTATAACTGATACACTCAACATTTCTTGATAATGGTTGGAAAATATTGAGGTTTGCAGTGCTTAAAATAATCAGTGTGTTCCTCTGCTGAGCCACCTATCTAAGTCAGTACAGAACTCTGTCTTTTTTGATGCTGAACTAGTCTTTTTTTGGTCTTGCTAGAGAAAATGATCTAAAAACTCTTTGTTTTGGGTGACTCGAACAGTCAATTAAATTTTAAAAAGCAATTATTTTCAAGCAGTAGAGCCTTACGGATTCTAAAGTTGCAGACTGGAAGCCAACCAAGCATCCAAAGATTTCCTTTTCTGGGGGGCACACTCACAGATTCTTTCTATTTCATTCCAATTCCAGTGCTTCACTCCCACCCACAGACTCGGACACGAGGGAAAGCTCACTAATTGGTTGAATAGGTGTAAAGGATTTAGTGCCTGCAGAAGCAAGACCCTGACTTTTCATGGGGTCAACTGTAGAGCATGCCTGTGTGGGGCAATTTTGGCTACATGGAAGTTTCTGGAAGGTCTCCAGGCTTGAGGTTTGGCAAGTCTCACTGGCTGAGTTCGAATCCACCCAGTTCAGTCACTTACTACTCTATAAACATGGCCAATTACTTAATGTTTCAAAGCCTTGGTTTTCCTCTCTGTGAAATAGGATTATAGTAGCTATTACTTATTTCCTTTTTTAAAAAAATTAATGTTGATTTATTTTTGAGGGGGGGAGGGGCAGAGAGAGAGAAATACACAGAATCTGAAGCAGGCTCCAGGCTCCAAGCTGTCAATACAGAGCCCAATGCAGGGCTCAAACTCACGGGACCGCAAGATCATGACCTGAGCCGAAGTCAGATGTTTAACCAACTGAGCCTCCTGGGTGCCCCCATACTTCCTTCTTAAGGATGCTGCGTTGCAAGGAGCAAATGAACCATCCCTGTGAGTGGGTAGCACGTGTGAGTAGGTATCACAGTGCCCAGCTCACACTTGATGCTCAACTGATGTCAGTTATTAGCTCTTTGGAGCTTTCTTACTCCAGTCTCAGAGGCTACATTAATCCTTCTTTCCTGCCAAATACTAACCTGAATCCAATTGCCATTTTCAAAAGAAATGTTATTTTTAAGTTAAGAAAAATGAACCTAGAAATCCAATATCTAATTTAGCTCTCATACCTTAACATAATAACCCAGATACCTTAAAAGTGTTTCGTGCAGTACAGATTTCTCATCTAGAAAATTCATCATCAGAATGCCAACAAAACCATTCCCTAGATGCAGATCATCTGATATAATTTCAGTATGGTTCTCAAATGGTTAGAGCTTATTTAAAATGAATATATCTGATCTGAGGGACACCTGGGTGGCTTAGTTGGTTAAGCCTCTGACTCTTGATTTCTACTCAGGTCATGATCTTGTGGTTCATGAGTTCGAGGCCTCTGACAGCATTGAGTCTGCTTGGGATTTTCTCTCTCTCCCTCTCTCTCTGCCCCTCCCCCCCACATTCTTTCTCTCTCTCTCTCTCTCTCTGTCTCAAAATAAATAAATAAACTTAAAAAAGAAATTTATGTATATAAAAAAGAAATTTACTAAAAAATAAATCAAATGCATATATCTGAGCCCCATCACTAGACAGGCTGATGGGGTCTGGGAATACGCAATTACCAAGTGCCAGGCTAACTCCGTTGGGGAGGTTAGTAGACAGCACTGTGAAATACACTACCCTAGGCCTTTGGGTTCCTCTCATCCCTATAGCACCTGTCTCCCCAAGGCAGGTGTCCTTTGGTCTTCCTCATGATGGAGGAAGACAAACTGCACCCTCAAAGACCAGCTCTCTCACCTTTTAAAATCTACTTCCCAACCTGTATTGAGCACCTGTATGTAGTAGGCACTGCAATGGGCCTGGAGTTCACAAAGATGAATTTAGCATGGCCTGTGTGGACATGGAACTCAAAGCCCAGCTGAGGACACCCTCAGAAAGGGGCTTCCACGTATAACGAAGGTGCTCACAAAGGACCGTGAGATCAGAGCTGGCCCGGACCACTCTGGCCCTCTAAGGCCTGCTCACAGGCCTCAGTTTCTGGTCTGTACTCACCTAGTTTGAAGACTCCCTTGAGCATCAAGGGATGTTCCAAGAATGACTCATTCGGGGATTTATTGGCATAGAGGGCAGGACAGTTATTCATTGTGTGGGACTGTGCAACATATCAGAGGATATTTAGCATCTCTACCCTACTTCTCTTTGAAGTAAAGATTTCTGTCTACTTTCACTAATAGTTCCATTAGTTGTTCATTGATATTGCTTATTTCTTCTACAGGTTATCCATTTAAATGCCCATTTTGTGCCTATTCTATAATGGACACGTTAGTTCGGTGGTACACATATATTAAGTTTATTTATTATTTATGTGTATGCAGAGGGTATGTACTGAAAATACTCTTATAGAAAAAGGTGTGTGAAAAAGTTGAAGACCACTGTGTGTAATAATATATGTGCAGGGCCTGCCACGCAGGACACATTCAACAAATGTTAACTTCCATTCTCTGTTACCCTGGACTGGAGCCTGTAGTGCGAAGGGGGCCTCACTGATGGAAGGAAAGGTCGGTGTGACTTCTGGACCAAGGTGCATCTAAAGCTACCAGTTGCACTCCCCTAGGCCCGGCCCCATCCCAGCTGCTTGTGCTGAACCAGGGCGAGGCCAGCTGGCTGCCTACGAGTGACCCTCTTCTGTCACCACTGTACAGATGTCCTAGCTCTGGCAATTGACCACCAGACACAGCCAAGGAGACAAGCTAAGATTCAGATCTGTAATTCTTGGCCCCAGCAACCCCACCCAATCTTTTGGTTGGTCATACACAAAAACTACACTTTTTTTCAGATTTTGGGGTCCACTCTTCAAACTAGCGCTGGACCATTCATCTATTGGTAAATCTGAACTTGGGATGCAGTTTTTCTTCCCATTATTAAGGCCAGATTGCAGTAGCTCTTACTTGCCAGGTGGGGAGTATGCCTCGCCTTCAGCTAAGCACTCTTGCAGAGTGATTTAACTTTCACAAGAATCCCATCATTAGGCTTTGCTACTAGCTCCATTTTAAGCATTAGCAAGCTGAGACTCAGAGGTTCAGTAATTTTACTAAAGGAAAGTAAACTGAAAGTGGAAGTGAGGGTCTCAGTGTCTCATTGGCCTGAGCATCATTTTCTCTGTTTACAAAGCCTGTTTTCTTAGGACTGGAGGGGACATTAGCATCCTATGTCTTCAATTAATGGCCTAAATGCATTGTGGTATCTTGAATCAGATTCTGAGGTGGAGAGAGAGGACATTAGTTTATTTATTTACTTTTTCTTTCATAGTTTATTGTCAAGTTGGTTTCCATATAACACCCAGTGCTCATCTCCACAAGTGCCCTCCTCCATGCCCATCACCCCCCTTCCCCTCTCCCCCGTCCCCATCAGCTCTCAGTTTGTTCTCAGCATTCAGGAGTCTCTCATGGTTTGCCTCCCTCCCTCTCCCCAACTATTTTTCCCCTTCTTCTCCCCCATCCTGAGAGGACATTAGTTTAAAAACATGGTAAAATGCCAAGAGTCTGTAGTCCGGTTAACAGCTCCATATTCATGTTAACTTAGGTTTTTGTTTTTGGCTCTTTTGTGTATATGTGCTGCCGAAGCGAGCACCTTGTTAACTTAGTTTTGACAACAGCACTGTGTGACGCAAGATATTGGCATTATGGGAAGCCGGGTAGGTAAAGGTTGTATGTTGACCTCAGCAGTATCTCTGCAACATTTTTATGAACCTAAAATTATCCCCAAGCTGAAAGTGGATTTAAACAATGGAAATGCCAAGTTCATGTGTGTCTATTTGTGGACACACAGGCCTGCACATGTGCACGTGGATGGTTGTGTGCTTGCTAAGCTTTTGAAACCCACCCTGCACCTTCCTGCACACCATCCTCTCCCTGCAGGCTGCGAGATTCAAGCAATAGGGCCCTCCCGCCACCCCCCGCTGCTCTGGCAGTTACAAGGGGCTGAAGGGAAACCTGCAAGACTCACACATGATATTCCTTGTTGCTGCCCTGTCACACCTCACCTTTTCTGCAGAAACCCTACATCATGGGTGGTAGTCTTGTCCCCCCCCCCCCTCCCCCGTGTCAGTGTCAGGAAGGGGTGTGAGTGCTGGTAGGAAGACATCGGGAAGCTAGTCATAAAGATGGAGGGCACAAAATGACCAATTTATATCTTTAAAAAAATGTTTATTTATTTTGAGAGAGAAAGAGAGAGGAGGGGCAGAGAGAAAGAACCCCAAGATGTGGGGCTCGATCTCATGAGCCATGAGATCATGACCTGAGCCGAAATAAAGAGTTAGATGCTTCACCGACTGAGCCACCCAGGGGCCCCTGACCAATTCATATGTTAAATACTCTTCTCAGGTAGGTCCATTTGCAGCAGCCTTTAGCAAGTGCATTTGAGGATTCTTTTGCTTTATCTTTTCATCCAACCCCCAAAAGGAAGCAAAGGGCCCCTGGCAGTTCTGATCTAAAAGGCAAGCCTACGAGCCTCTGGCCAAAGACTTGTGCTTTGTTTCTTAACCTGTGTTGTGTTGATGCTCCGAGAATATTTTGATTGTCATTCAACTAATGGCTGTCTCCCGGGCAGCAGTGTAGGGCTGGAATGAAGACAGTTCGCAATTTAGGCGAGAGCAGTCACTTCCCCAGATGGCTGTGAGGCAGCCATAAAAAGTGCTTGACTTGCTAAAAATTGCTCAATTAACCAGATTCAGGGATTTTCAGGGTTTCTGGGTTAGACTGTATTCATTTGGTACTGCTGCTCAGTGTAATTGCTAGAGGCCCCCGGTGAGCTGAGGAAATGGGTGTTCAGGCTTTCCTGGGTGACTCTTACCACGGAGCTCTGGGGGGTGGGGAGGAAGAAACCCCACTCCTCTGAATGCTTTCCATGATGAGGCAGAAATACTGTGTGCTGAGAGCCCAGTAGGCGCAGCGTCCTTGCTGGAAATGGAGCTTGCCAGGTGTTTGTACGCTCGCTTGCTCGCTCATTTATTTATCGTCTGCCGTGTGCCAGACACCATTCTAGGCTTTGAGAATATAGTGCAGGACAATCAGAAGGACCAGCCTGGCTTGGATGGATCAGGGTGCTGACTTTGGAGTTGAGATCTGAAGAATGAGGAGGAGGCAAGAGGGAGAAGTGGCAGCCTTGATTGGACAGTGGGACCACTCCCTCCCCTAGCTCTCTGAGGCCCTGCACAGAAGCTGGCAGGCTAAAGCAGCAGAGGAGGTCTTCAGGGTGGGGGGACCTTGTCCCCAGGCTCAGGCAGCAGCCTGAAAATTCAAGGCACCCAGATTGAGGCCTGCAGTAATAGGGACCGGCCTCTAGAGGCAGCAAAGTAAGGGGCAGATTGGTGTCAAGGCGGCCATACATACAGATCATTCTAAAAAGCCCCCCAGCCACCTTGGCCAGGGTTCAGAATCATATGACAAGTGTCTGGCCATCGTGGTTCTTTCTTGCCTAAGTCGCACACCACCCCCTTGCCCTGCCCCCTGCCAGTCCTGGCCAAGCTTTGTGATGTAGGATGCAGGTGTTAGAAAGGAGAAGCAGGGTTCCTGGGTGGCTCAGTTGGTGAAGCACCTAACTCTTGATTTTGGCTCAGGTCATCATCTCATGATTCAAGGGATTGAGCCCCACATCAGACTCCACTCTGTTAGCGCAGAGCCTGCTTGGGATTCTCTCTCCTTCTCTCTCTGCCCCTTCCCCACTGTCTCTCATTCAATCAATCAGTCAACATTAAAAAAAAAAAAAAAAAAAAAAGGAAAAGAAGAAGGGAGAAGGCACCAGCCCCAACTACCCATAGTACTAAAGCCTTGGCTTTGAGGAAAACACAGTGAGGGCTCCAAACAGATAGACCTCAGAAGAGTGCCATGCCTCCTCCTTCCTTCTGTGTTCTGAGCACTCTACCCATTGAGCCTTAGTTCCCTCCTCTGCAAAGAACGGACAATGCAGTCTTCTTCTTGGTGTTGTGAGACTCAAAATAACATCTGATAGTTGCACGTGTATGGAGCACTCCATGAGAATCCCCGGAGCACTCCATGAGAATCCCCTCCCTTCATCTTCCCTCCCTCACTCCTTTCCTCTAGAAGTAAGGAGTATACCAATGCAAAACTCGTGAGATGTGATATTTTTCCTTTTCCTGTGAATGATCAACATATGGCCACCCAGCAGCACCAGCGCTTTCCACACACACCCACAGCTTGTTGCCCAGACTGCGGTCTCCTAGTGCTTGTGTCAATAGCGGAGCTCAGGGGTGGTAGTCAGTTCTTGACGTGGTGTGGCCCGGTCCGAAAACTCCAGCCTGCGGGCCAAATGGAGCACACCCACATCCATTTGGTTATGAATTGTCTGTAGCTGCTTTTGTGCTACAAGGGTAGAGCTGAGGAGTTGTGGCAGAGACTGGAAAGCCGAAGATATTTACTATGTGGCTTTTTACAGAGTAAGTTGGCCAACCCCTGCACTAGAAGATAGAGGTTATAGGACAGGATGCAACATGGACTCCTTATAGAGAGGGAGAGTGGGATGGGAGATAGAGAGACCACTCAGAGATTTCACAAAGTCTTTTATTTCCTAAAAATGCAATGCTCAATATCTGACTATTAACTATGGCACTTTCAGCCCCTTGTTTGAAGGCGGGAATCTTCCAAAGATCAAGTGCACATCCTGGAGCCCCAAGATCCCAGAGTGGTGTTAGTTAACAACTCTTCAGAAGGCAGACTTCTCAAAATGAGCCTAAACATAAAGTATCTAGCTGGGGACTTGCAGAGAGATACCTTCTCTGTCAAGAAATTACTATGTGATGTCACTTAATATAATATTGTTTGTTTCTTGGATAGCCTTTTTTGTTGTTGATGGTGGTGGTGGTAAGTTAGTTGGCTTTCACATGTCAAAAAAGCATAGAGGAGTAGGATGCAATTTACCAAGTTTGGGATTTCCTATTCTTGTACTATTATGCTTTTCATTCAGTTAGACCTTTATCAAACATCAGCCTGGGTTCTTCAGTCTTCCCCTTGATCAGGAATGTGCCTGAACTAAACCTAAGATCACGGAAAGTGCCGGAACAAAGGAGAAGTGCTCATTATGTATAGGGAACCCCTAGGGAGGCTGAGTTAGCTCAGAGAGACCCGTGGATCTCAGGGGCCCTCAAAGAATACGGATTCCCTCTCCTGGCCTCAGGTTGTCTTCAGCCCCCTGAGGAGACCAAATAGGGAAGCCCATGAGGCTTTGGAGGTACACATGGGATCTATTGCTTGCTACTCAAAGCTGGGGGAGGACCTACTCACCTCGCCTTTATCGCCTTTTCTCAACATTCACTGGCTGATTTTGGTGGAGGCTGCATAGAAGAATCCATTCTCAGGGATGATCTTTTTCCTAAGTCTGGTCTTTCTCAATTTTGAAATTTAGTGTAGCATTGAGGCATTTCCATAAAATTTCAAAGCACAAACTTGCTTACTTTTGATCAAAGCCCGATTCAGTTTGACCTGCATTTGAGGTATTTTCTGTGGCTCTATATTCAACCCCACCCGACCTCGTCTGACTTGGTTTATCATCCATGTTCTGGGGTGGGAAAGAGTAATGTAAACCAATTCTAGGAGTCTCACAGAAGGGGAAGAGAACTCAGACAGCAAGTGGTGAGGATGATAAATACTACAAAGAAGCAGTGTTGACTCTTGAGAGACACGGGGTCAGTACAGCTCTACAGCCCTTACATCAAAAACCCCATCGGCCCCGTGGCTGAAACCCAGATTCTGAAGAGTAAAAAAAGTAAGGACTTCACTGCAAAAATAGGTGAGTGATTGACCCAGTGCTGAGTCCTCTAACAAAATTTAACCAAATAGCTTCTTTGGAACCAATGAAGAGAAAGCTCGAACCAGCTTGAGCAGAAGGAAGTGCTTATCAGCCCAACCATGGGATTGCCACATGGCCAGCAGTGACTTTCCACCTTAGCTAACATTTAAGCTACCTTCACTTCCTCCAGTACCCGGACCAATAAGACACAGCTCTCAGGAGGTGGGGCCTGGGCTCGGTACTTTTCAGTGTTCTTCAGGTAATCTTAATGGTCATCTAGGGTTGCATACTGTGGGGAGAGGTAAGGTCAAGATGTGGAGGCATCCAGCTGGCTTGTGCATGTTCAGAACTAGATGAGACTAGAAGCCAGATGTTAGAAAGAATGAGATCAGGGCAGTACTTACATGGCATTAACAGCCAGAAATCTTGAATCTTGTCCCAAACTGTAGCCATAACTCTGGAGGGTTCCGCAGGGAGAGATACACATGAAGGATAATGTCAGAGGAGAGCTAAGTACATTTTATTCTATGGCAGACTTAACATAGATCCCCACCCACCTGCCTGTCCTCTGTGCCTCTCCCATGGCCAATCTGGTTAAAGCCAGTGTGGCCGGAGTGGGAAGTGAGGAGAAAGAGAGACAAGATGAGGTACAGGAGAGCAGGAAAGAGGCAGGCAATGCATCAGGGATGGGCTTGCTTTGACTTTATCCCAAGTGAAAAGGGAAGTGAGTCTTGGGATGGTTTATAAGATGCCATCTTATTTAATCACTTGCTGTTTGATTTTTTTTTTTGGTGCTGCATGTGGCTCTGGGTTGAATATACTTTATAAAAATCTTTGAGCACATCAAAGATAATTTTCTCTGCATAAATTCTTTATGATAAAGTCAATCAATACTTTTGAAATGGCCTTCCAGAAAGACCATTCTTATTTGTAATTCTGACAGAGATTAAAGAGAGGGTCTTTTTCCTTACACCCTCTCCAACACAGAAAACATATATTTTAAAATATATTGTGGGTGGGTAGGAAGGAGGAGAGTACATTTCATAGGTGGAAAATTGCACCTCAGGGCTTAATTTGCATTTCTCTGGTTACTAATAATGTCAAACATATCCCGTACATTTTTTTTTTTCCTGTATTTCTGTGCTCATATCTTTATTTACAAATCATATAGTTTTGATTTATATGGGCCTTTATTTACTAAAGGTCTTAGCCCTTTGACATATATATCACAAATATTTTATCCCAGATTGGCACTTGCCTTTGAGTTGTATGTTAGTTGGTACTATAAAAACCACATTTTTAAGTTTTATGTGATGAAGTTATATAATAAAGTTTTATACTTCATGGTTCCTTTCTATGCTTTGTGTTTTTAAACTCCTTTCCCCTCCTAAAATCAGATAATCACTGTATTTTCTCATGTTTTTATTTTTTACGTTGCCTCACTCCATCTAGAAATTACTTTTACTTTGGTGGATGGAAATTTTGTACTTTTAAACCTTGGAGGACAGCAGTCACAGCGGAAGAAATAAACCCTCCCCCATGATAGATAAGTGGTCACAGCTTGGTCATAATTCTGACATTAGCAGTGCAAGGGAGAGGGGCACAAATCTGATTCCTCCTAGGAAATCAGTGGAGTCATGATAGACTTCTGTTCATAAAGTAGAAAATCATCACTTTTTTAAACCTGAAAAGTGTCCCTTTAAACCTGAAAACACAGAATAATAGTCTATGCTAAAGATAGATCACACAACTGTGTTTTAAGAACAGCTTGCAATTTATTAACAAAGTGGTAGATTTTTTCTTTCATTTAAACTCCCCCTGGATCACTAAGGATGAGGCTAATAAAGGAGAAAACTGTCAAAACCCTTATTAGCTGCTTGAGTCTTATTTTCCGCTCAGATTTATGTCATTTAAAATACAGAGAAAATGTTTTGGGAAGGGAAATTTGGCCCTCTTAAAGTGTTAAATGCTCAAACCCTTTGACTTAGCAGTGTTACCACTAGAAATTTACCCTATGGATATAGCCACACAAATACATCTAAGATGTATATAGAAAAGGATTCAGTACAATTCTTTTTACAACAGCAGATAAAACTCTGGGAACCCCTTAAACAATTTAGCAGCAGCTGACCAGTAAAATAAAGTACATCTAAGCAGCAGTTACGAAGAATCACCCCATGTGCCGATATAGGAAAATCCCGAAGATACATCACTAAGAAAAAAGAAAGCTGAAAGGCAGAGCATGTGTGTTATAATTCCTTTTATGTAAAGATTAAAAGATCTCTATGGGTAATAGGCTGATATACTTGTGTGTTATTTTCCCTCTGGTTGGATACATAGAAAACCTAAGGGATTAAATTGATGAGGGTGGAGTGGAGGGAAACCCGGCTATTCATTTTACTTCTCTGTGCGTTGTTTGAATGTTCTCCTCATGTACATTTACTAGTTTGTTTTATATTACATTTTTAAATGCTATATTTATCTGGGCTGCTTATATTTCCTTCTTTATGTATCTCTGATAGATCTAAGTAGATATAGATGAGGTAGATGGTCACCAGATACTGAGATCTAAAGAAACAATAAAAGGGCACCTGGGTGGCTCAGTTGGTTAAGTGTCCAACTCTTGATTTTGGCTCAGGTCATGATCTCACTGTTTGTGAGTTTCAAGCCCCACATCGGGCTCTGTGCTGATAGTGTGGAGCCTGCTTGGGATTCTCTCTCTGCTTCTCTCTCTGTACCTCCCCTGCTTGTGCTGTCTCTATCTCTCTCAAAATAAATAAGTAGAAATTTAAAAAAAGAAACAAAAACGTGATTGACAGGAGTCAGAAAATGTTTGCACATCTCTGTTTAGAATATGACGCTCCTTTCTGGGAGCTCGCATTCCTTTGTTGTCAGAATGTCCCACATCTTGGTCACGTTCTATTTTTGTGAACACTATTTTGTCTCGTATTTCTGACAACCACAGCTCTGTTCAGGTGCATCCCAGCCCCACTGCTGTTCCCTGGGCTGGTGCTCTGAGATCCGCAAGCGGCCAGTGGGAAAACTGCTTCTCGTGAGGTCCGTGCAATGTCCACTCACTTCCTGCAGGCCTTGCACGTCTTCCCAAGATAGGACTGTCATTTAGTGGATGCCCCTTCCCCGTCCTGACATCTAATTTTAGAGAGATATATTCTAGTACCTAGACGCCCTAGATTTAGAGGGATTCTCCACTCATGAGCCCGACATGATAAATTGAGAGCTTTCCCAGCTGCTGCCTCATTTTGCAACTGTCCCCCTCCGATGAAAAGTTCAAATGGGAGAGACATATTTTGCATTTGCTCTCCTTATGAAATCATTCAATTCCCTGGAAGTGTTTCCTGCAGGAATTGCAGTAAATGAATATTCTGGTTCACCAGGAATTGCTAATGATTCTAATCCAGCTTCAGCCTATTTCTGTTTGAAATTGGGAAATGCTCACAGATTTTATAAAAGGCCTCCGGTTTGGGGGTGGGGGTAGCGTGGGAAGATTTGACATCAGGATGTTTTGCATTCTCAACATCTCATTTGTTCTGGAAGTTTTTGGCACATGTACGTGAAAGTGGTGACGTAGTGTATTTCATGTGTCTTGTGTGGAGCTCTCTCAGAGCTAAGCAAACATCAGTAACCAAAACACATCTCCGTTCATGATAAAGTGCTCAGGAGTCAGACTGTCTGGGTCTCAGCCTCTGCTTGGCCACTTCCTAGCCCATGACCTTGGACATGTTTATTCACTTATGCTCACCTTTGACTGTTATCCATAAAATGGAGGATAGTAAAGGTTCCTACTTGAAAGTGTTCTGAGGATTAAATGAAAACCTGAAGGGGTCCTTAGGACAGTGCCTGGTACATAGCAAGTAGTCTGCAAACTTAGTTACCATTATTATTATTGCTGTTGTTGTCGTTATTATTTTTACTACCACCACCGTCATTATTCTCAGAGCTGAATGTTGGTTCCATGAGTAGATTGCAGTTGCCTAGGCAAAAGCCCAAGCCAAAAACTTCATACCAGGTGCAAAGGAAGCACCTTTATCTATGGAATTCCTGCATCAGAAGATGGGTTTGGTTTCATTTTTTATTGTACTTCACATGGCACCTTAAGACAGTTATGTTTACTTGTTTCATTCCGGGTTTGCATTCCATTTGACACTTTCTAAGCATGTGACCTCCTCTCTTTATCTCCCTGTACCTCTGTTTTCTCCTCTGTACAGTGCAGATCATGATTGTACCAATGCAGTGAGTTGTTGTGAAGGTTAAAAGTGTTAGTGTATGTCAATCAGAACAGTGCCTGGCACATAGCGAGCACTGCTTAAGTGTTTGCTAGCAAGACTTTATAGGTGAGAAAGGGCATGTGACCATCTGAAAGTGAAGCCGTTGTTCTCCATAGAGATGGAGGAAGCTTACAATGAAGCTGGTCCAACCTGCTCATTTCACCTGTGGGGAATTGAAAGCCTAGAAACAGTAGACTCCTCTAAGTCACTCAGGGGTTAGGGGTCGAACCTGCACCCAAAGCTGAGTCTCCTGACTCCTAGCTCAGTGCTCACATAGCTTTGCGGTAGAAATAACACCATACTTTGAGAGTGATGATATGGAGATTACATTCTGTGGGTGAATTTAATTATGTAATTCCTGGCATTTGGGACTTTCTCAGAGTTTTCTACTGTTGCATCTGTATAAAAGTCCTCAATTCTTTTCTTCACAGTGGGTTTATTATATGATAATGTAAAACAGGTCTTGCTTTCTCATTAGAGCTGTGTCAGACCACCCTTCTTTTTGAATCCCAGAAAGGACACTAAGGGGGCGCACAGCTAGAAAAGAATTTGATGTTATGACCATTAAAGCAAAAATATAGCTATATGGATAAATAATTATTTAAAGAGTAACACTGGGGGCAGGCCTTAAAAATAGACTTAAGATAAAATCCATATGGACTATAAAGTATCTACAAAAGACTTTAAACTAAAACTTCCCTGTGTTGTGCATTGGGCTTGGCAGTAATAGGCTAGCTGTGTTAACTGTTCAGTGTAATTAATAGCAGTTTTGCATCTAAACTCTATATAATGTTTCTTCAGATTTGAGGTGTTAAAGTATCCTTTCAAAATGCCATAGCGAAGTTTGAACTAATCCATGGCTTCCTTCCTACTTAAAATTTTTTCCTTTAAATTCTGTAAAAAGGCAAACAAAACAGGCAATTCCCTCTGTTACCAACAGAAGGCAAGTTCAAGGCCAAATAATCAGAGGAATAAAAGATAATTACCTAAATGGAAATGCTGGTCCAAACTAAGCAATGGAAATGAAATGGAGCTGTAGAATTCTCTATTTCACACGCTGATATTGTGGGTTAAATGGGTGCATGGCTGGGCAAAATGGTGTGATTATAGGAAATGTTCTTTACTTGCCCTTTTGACCAAGGTTTTGAGCTGACTCCACAGTCTGCTCCTTAGTTTTGTGGAATCAGAACACCACATAACAGCTCAGTTTTCACTCATCTACCTAAATCCAAGTGCCATGTTATTCATTTTACAGCCGATGGGCAGTGCAGGAAGCTTAACAAGTATTAGCTCTGCATCTACCTTACTTGGGAAGTCTGAATATATAATCAGAATCATGATTAGTGACCTTCAAGTCAAAGCCAGGAGAGAGAGTTCTAATATCTGGTGGCACTGAGATCAGATAGCTGATCTCTAGTAGGGATGTGTCCACTGAGCAAAGTCAGCATTCATGTTAGCTGGACAGGTGGTTGGACAAACCGAGCAAGTACTTCCTTGATTGTTTTATATGTAATCACTCAGGTTCTCAGTTTTCAGACCGACCTGCTTTTCCTTCCTCAGATATATAAATAGCACCGGCTCTGCAGCAGCATTAAACAGGTAATTATAATTCAACCATGACCGGGATGACAGTCTGATTCCTTAATAGAAAAAGCTCATAGGGCCCCCATTTGCAAGTTGATTTTCCATAATTTAATTCTCACAGTTACTTTACTACTTAGTGTAACCCATATAAAAACTGGCATCCTGGTGATTTTGTTTGAGCAGGGAAGCATAGTCTGGAAGGAAAAGTCCAGTATCCTTACTGGAATCTTTGGGAGTGCATCAAAGAGGGTCATTTTATAAGCCACAATAAAATATCTCAGGATTCTTTCCTCCTGATCTTCTGGTCTTAACATGTCAGCCCCTTTTCTTTATAAACAGATGAACTTCAGGCCCTTTGAGTTCTTTTTTCTTCACTTCTTCTCTCCTTTTCTCAATCTTAGGATTTCCCCCCCATTAGCCTATATCCCCTGTTCCCCTTCCGAGTGCAAGCTACTTAAAACAGTCTGGGTCTGGAGTTCAGCACTCTGCCCCTTTCTCTGATTCTGCACCACAAAGCCTATGAACCAGCTGGGCCAAAGTCACTGAAAACCCTGTGTGGGCTCAGAGGAGGGGGTGCCCAGTTCCCTTTCACTCACAATGGGAGGCGTCAAAGCAACATTCTCTTTACCTAGCAATAGCTGGTGGAAAGATAGCTACATTTAAATTTTAATATAGTATCTTTTTTTTCCCTTGCTAGAATCTTTTTCTAAATCCTGGCATATCTTGAAGGCAACAGTGCTCTGAGTAAGTAGGTCTTCTGGTTCCTTCCGGCAGATGCTCCCTGGGGCTCTAAGTATCAGCCCAAGTCAATGTGGGCCTCAGCAAAGGAAAGGAAACTTCGTCTCTCTGTTTCTTACCGCCTTCCCTGCCCACCCTCTTCCCCTCTCTCACTGTTTCTCAGACTCATCTGGGACTCCTTTCCCACCCACCAGCTTGCATTTCCCAACGGCTGGCTTGCAGCACAGGCAGAGGAGAGAAGAGGGAGTCTGTCTCTAGCTGCACAAGCATGGACATAGGCTTCCGGATGACGTCTCGTTATGCTTATTAGCCACCTTTGAGCAGAATGTGCTCCATTCCACGGGTGCTCCTTACTGTACAAAGAGTCTGCAGTTTCATAATGCTGCAATGCTTCCAGAAAATACTTGCCAGGAAAATATATAATTTACAGAAAGACAATGAAAGGGACTTGCTAGGCCTCCCAGATAGTAGAGGGATCTGGAAACCTTCCTAATGGCTTGAGATCACTTCATTCCAGATGTCTCTTGAGGCACATTCCCCCTGAATGGTTTGCTACTGTCAGTTCATTATGCTTTCCCTGGAATTTCCACGTACCCTAGCTTTTCTCCCCAGAATGGGCTTTCCATGGTTCTTGCCCAGAGTTAGCTTTTTCAACTCCTTTTTTATATGCATGGCAATAATGGTCTATTCGACATGGGATAATGTCTCCAACAGAAAGACACTCCTGGTTCTGTTGACTGGTTGCTAATGTGTTTTCAATGATACATTTTACTGCCATTGAAATCATGAGAGCAAATTCATAATGCATTTGAGTGAGGGATTTGTACAAACAGAACATGATCAGAGGGGAGCAAGTATCTCATTATGTGCCTTCATCATGGGGTGCTCTGGGCTTTGGAGATCCCTCAGCCAAGATTTTTGTCCTCAAAGAGCACATAGTTTGGTAAAGGGGGCAGATGTGTAAAAGGTTAAATGTGTAAGTGCTAAAGTGCTCAAGGACTCCCAGCATATAAAGGGAGCAGGGAAGGAGGGGGTGATGGGTTTTATTTGGAGGAAGTAGAAAAGGCTTCTGTATTTGTCACTACTCTGAGTTGCAAGTGACAGAAGCACAATTCAAATTAGCTTAAGCAAAATGGAGACGTATTAGTGCACATAATTTAGGAAGCCCAGAGGTGGCTCTGGCTTTGTGCATAACTAGACCTGGGACCCGAAAAGTCTCATTATGATCCTTCTTTCTCTGTCTATCAGCTGTGCTTCTCTCTACATGTTTGACCTTTCGCCAACATGGATGCATTTCTTTCATGTGGCTTGGGAAAATTGCCACTCGGGTGTACATCATCCCAGCTTAACCTTAGTAGAAAAAGAGCTTTTCTCCCCCAGTATTCATGTGTCTCTCCCTAGAAGTGTTCCTTATTGGTCCTGCTTGGGTCATTTGGCCAGCCCTTGGACCACTCGCTATTGCAATGAGATAAGGTAATATGATTAGCCATACCCACCAGCTCCATTTACAGTGAGAGTGGGTGGCTTCTCCAAAGGAAAGAAGACTGGGCAGATGGGCACTCTGTCTTCATTGATATTGAAACCGTATTGTCAAAGAGAAATATTTTTTTTCCAGATGAAGCAGTGAGGGAAAACTTACTATTTGCACTGCAGGCAATGGGAGGCATTCTGGGATTTTAAGCAAGGGATGGAGATAGACTTCCATTTTAGAGTATCACTCTGTAAGCAATGCAGAGGGGGACTTTCTCAGAGTCATGACTCAGAGTCAGGGAGGCTAGTGAGCATATCCCTGTAGCAATCCAGATGGAAATTGGGTGTAACAGTTAAGTGCTATAGAGTACTAAAGATACTAATGTAGAATATTCTACATATGCAGGTGGGGAGATAAAGGAGGAAGTATTAAGGTAGTAATAAAGGTTGTAGTAGGGAAGCAAAAAGATATTATATGGAAAATGATAAGCAGAATCAACAGGAGTTGGTCTTCTAAGAAAGTGAAGTATCAAGGATAACTGCAGTTTCTGACTCGAGTGATGTCATTTGCTGAGATGAAGAATACAGAAAGAACAGATGTGAGGCTAGGGGAGGAAGGATGGCTGAGATGATGCCATCAAGCACTAAGTTTGAGGGACTGGATATGAACAGTTGGCAGTTGGGTATGGGAATTTGGAGCTCAGAAGAGAGTTATCAACACACAGGTTGTATTGTTGACGAAACTAAAGGGAATCATGTAGTCTAAATGTCTGGAGTGAGAAGACGGCCCAAGAGTTGGTGGTTCGGCCTTGATAAAGGGAAGGAGAAGTCTGGGAAGCAGTAGGCTAGTGGGCGAGGAGTACAGCTCAGACCTCCGGAGTCCAAGCAGGTGGCAAGTGCCAGGAACCCAAGGTGCCCTCCTTGTACTTGCCAGACTTTGACTTGTAACTAATTCTGTACAGAGGCTGGCTGCACACCTTACCTCTTTTGTTGGGGTTAGGAGTGACTTCAAGACCTAGCCCTATCACCGTGGAAGGGGATTCAACTAATCAAAGGATCCTGTAATGGCCACGGATGTACCAAGGGTCCTTGTGATGGGGCCAAGCCTAAGTCTTCAGCAGACAGAACACAGATGTGTTGATGCTGGTGCCTGGTTGCATATATTCACAACTGTTTGGTGTTGAGCTTCAACCCAATAAAGGGTTTCCTTAAGGAATATATGAATACAGCACAAATGGGAAAGTATTGCTTTCCAACTATTGCCCGTTCCCATGCCGGCTTGCTTTGGTCTACGTGGTTGAAAGCGAAGACACTGCTTTGCCTACCCCCACTCCCCCAAGATGCTATTAGTTCTGAGTCTCGTCAGTTTCGGTTCTTGTATTTGTCATTTTTTTCTCATTCAGATTGGAACAGCTCTAAGCTAGGGTGGGCTTGTTAAGTTTACTCATCCCCACCCACCACACTTCAGGGTGAATATACCACCCTCCTAAGGTCTTTCATGATTTTTTTTTCATCCAGAGGTCAGCAAATTATGACTGCTTAGAACCCTACAATATTACATTATAGAATGAAGTTCAAACTTCTTGGCCTGGCATTCAAGGCCCTCGATGGTCTACTCCTAGCCAATCTTTTGAATCATTCACCTCTATTCCAAAGAGCAAGCCCTACACTTCAGTTAGATTTCCCTCCTCATTGTCCCTGGAATATGCAGTATATTTCTATTCTTGTTCACACAATTCCCTTTGCCTGGAACGTGCTGCCCATTTATATCTACCTAATACCTCCCCATTCTTCATGAACTAACTTAAAACCTGCATCTTTCATGATCATATCTCTTCACAGTGACCACCTATAAGTCTCCTTCTTGAACATATAAAGGTTCACTGCCTGTACCATCTGGTAGTATTTGCTCTATTCAAGGTATAGTTCATGAATACAACAGTGGGGAACTCAAGAGTGAGGATTTTCTGTGTGAACAAAGGCACAGAGGTGGAAAAGCCTAGGTTTGCAAATGACCAAATGTGTAATTAGAACACTGGCTTAGTCCAATCGGGTTTCAGCATACTGTACCATAGTCAGGGTGCCTTATGCCCATTAGGAATTTGTGTCTCATAGCTCTGGAGACTGGGAAGTCCAAGATCAAGGCACTGGCAAATTCAGTGTCTGGTGAGGGCCTGCTTCCTGGTTCGTAGACAATTATCTTTTCACTGTGTGCTCACAAAAGAGCTCTCTGGGGTTTTTCATCTAAGGACGCTAATCCCATTCATGAGGGTTCCACTCCATGACCTAGTCACCTCCAAAAGGTCCCTACCTCCTCATACCATCACTTTGGGGATTAGGTTCCAACATATGACTTTGCGGGAAGGACACGACATTCAGTCTATAATGAACACATAGCACTCAGTTCACATTTATGGAAGGATTGTGTCATCAGCATCTTGTGGCCATGACCACTATGGTTCTGGATTTCCATTTGGACAACTGTATACCTTGATCGCCAGTGGGAATAGATGATACAGCACAGGAATTCCTTGAGGAATCCTGGGATATAGAGATAGTGGCTGGTTCTGAAGGTCCTTGCTTTACCACGTGGTACCTCTGAGATACCGGGTAAGTGTGCTCTTCTCATGAGGCCCCACTTCCCCATCGACTGTCATATATCATACATACTTACACACACTCTGAGATTAAGCAGCATCAATCACGCACCACTGATCAGGGTTCTTTGGTAAACGGTAAGTTCCTCAAATATTCTTGAGCCTTACTTTGGCAGGAAGTTTGTGTCCCTGACTTGGATATCGTGTCTCCTCGTGGTTTGAGATGATAAGCTAACATTTCTTAAAAGTCTGTGCCTTGCACAGAAGAATACAGTCATAGCACAAATTATTGCTCTGTTGACTTGAACAGCCATGATGCAGCCACCACCCCAGATACATAGCAACTGCGGAAAATGAAGGCTTCTGCGAACACAGAGCCCAACAGCCAGCCTTCCACGTTATTGTCCCCTCCAGGAATTGGCTGTCATATTGTAGAATGCCACTATGTCTGTCTAGCACGTTTCCCCTGCATATGAGAGTAAAGGGAAATAAGCCAGTGCAGTAAATGTGTCAGCAAACCTTCCCAGTGTGCACTTTGGAAACAAAACAGGGAGCAAGTAAGCTATCATTAAAGCCAAGCCTTTTTATTCTTAAGTTAGTCACATTTATATGATGTTTATTGTCTGCATTTGAGAAGCAGGGAGAAGAAAAGTATTACGTGTGCACTCCCGGGGGAAGCTTATGCTCCGAATACGGGAGAGTTATATCCCTTGAAAGCCAGCCTCTCGGTACTACCTAGAAGTAAACATGTGGCAACAAGTATAATAATAAATAGCATTTATTGAGTGTTTACTATGTGCCAGGCTATTGTTCCAAGTCCTTTACACATATCATCTCATTTCATCCCCACCCCAACCATAAGGTTTAGGTACAAATTATGATCTCCTCTTGATGTGAGAGAAGGCTCGGACACAGGGAGGTAAAAGAGGTCACACAGGTAGCAAGTGGCAGAGCTGGGAGTTGGATCCAGGCAGACCAACTTCAGATTTCATATTTACCGTAACCTCAGTGAGCCCCACCCACATGCAGTGCTCCCCCCACCAAGCCTAGTTTCAGTGAAGACCACCCATCTAATTTGCATGGTTTGTGGTGTCCAATGGGGTGATTTGTCCTAGGAAATTGGAAATTATGTTGGCTTATTTGTGTATATGATTTCCAGAAAAGAAAGCTGACCCTACAGTCCCCCACTGTTTCATGCTGTCATATTTGCAGTTTATAACAACCTCTGTCTTTTCAGTTGAGACATTTTTATTCTTTGTCTCCAAATTAACACTGCATAGAACATGACTCTGCGAGTGTGTGTGTATGTGTATGTGTGAGTGTGTAGAAACCGCCTTTTCTTCTGGATTAAATTGCTGCAGCCTGGCTCACTGAGGAGACTCTCCCACTCGCCAAGCCCACAGCAGACATGTTAGGAGAAAGCTGCTGGAGGTGGAGGGGCAGGTGACCCCGTGTGTGTGCCCAGCGTCTCTGGAAGTGTCTATACAGATGTGTGCTGCTGCTGCTGCTGCTTCCGGCCTTAAAATTCCTGGAGCCAACACCCACCTACTCTTACAGCCTCTCTCTCTCTTTTATTTTCAAGGAAAAAAGAAAGAGGCAGACTGAAATAGAAGGCAAGCGACGAGAGCTTGACGAACAGATACTTCTGCTGCAGCATTCCAAGGTAAGTGGCTGATCCCATGAACCTATTCCATTATTAGACATGCAGATCACACTCCGGAGAGCCGGGCAGAGGCTGCCCTGGCGTGAAGGCTTTGCCGCTGACTGCACGAGCTTTTTTTCATTCAGTCAGGAAACCATCTCTTGGCTTTTCTGGTGAATTTCTCAAACCCAGGGCATTGTTACAGCATTCCAGTTTCTGCGAGCCTGATGAGATTATAGTGTGCGTGTGGATGGGTTTGGGGGCTGGCGTGTGCATGCGAAATGCTCTGGTTATATTTAGAAATTGGATGAGAATTTCCACATGGTGGGTGAGGCAGTGTTCCGGGGCTGCGTCTCAGTGCATTAGGTCCTGTGTGTGTGTATGTGTGTGTGTGTGTGTGCATGTGTGTGTGTGCATGTGTGTGTGTGTTTGTGTGTTCAGAGGTTCCCGAGGATACGTTGAACATCATGTTCTTTTACAGATTAAACATATTAATATTTTCTTTCTTGATGCGGAGAGAAGGGAGAGAAAAGCACTGTGATCTGATAAAAGAGCAGCGCTGTGTGTTTCAGATGATTCGTTTGTTTTATTTCTACTCTACCAATTTGGAAGTGTTCTCTTAGAATGAGCAGTGGGTCAAAAGATGGCATTGCAATGATTTGACTCGGTTGGGTCTCCATTGCACCAAGGAAGAGAGATGCGGGGGTTATTTATTTATTTTTCTTTAAAACATAAGGTACTTAAGCATCATAATTGATTACAGCCTACGAGAAAGCTCTGTCACTGCCACAAGGACTGCTTTCCGCAGGCTTGCAGAGTATTGTGAACACATTCCAGGGGCCACCCGGGAGGTTCTGCATGCCTTCTACTGCTCTGGGCTTTTTTTAGGACAGCCTTCTCCTCTTCACCTCAAGTTGCGGTGACATTCTTGTGCAGATTTGCATTGCTCAGGGGGCTGGTGGGGAAGGTTGGGGCTGACTTTCAGGGTGAGGCCAGGTATAGCTAATTTTGATTCTTTTAAACAAGACAGGTCCTTATGCTTATATTTTCCACTCTTCTCTAGAAGATTATGGTTGTGCTAAATGAATCCTCAAGATGAGAATTATCAGCAAGCTGATTTCAACTAGCAGCATGACCTAAATCTGCTTAGCATATTTATCAGTTTACTATCAATTTTAACCAGAGAGATGTGTTTAAAAGGAAGAAAAACAGTGTGAGGCTGAGAATATTGCCCACTTCTCTTTGCTCATTGTGTAAATTCATTTATGGACCTTTCTTTGTAGGAGCTTACAATATATCCCACATGTTATTACTCTTTCCTTACAACATCCCTGAGGAAGCTTTGAGGGCTGAAGTTAGTATTTTCTTCTTACAGGGAGGAGGGCTTAAAAACACTGAATAGAACTGAGTGGATTTTTCAAGGTCAATCTGGATGGAGCTGGGACTCTGGCTCACAGTACAGTCAACTCATTCTTTACAAGAGACCAAAATGTATCAGAACCTCAGTGAATTCTTGGTTACAGGTGGATTTTTTTTTTTTTTTGTATCTTTGACCAGACAGCCCCTCTCCTTTTTTAAAAAAAATTTTTTTAAAATATTTTTATTTATTTCTAGGAGAGAGAGAGAGACAGCTTGAGCAGGGGAGGGTCAGAGAGAGAGGGAGACACAGACTCTGAAATAGGCTCCAGGCTCTGAGCAGACAGTCAGCACAGAGCCCGATGCGGGGCCCGAACCCACGAACCATGAGATCATGACCTAAGCGAAAGTCGGATGCTTAACCGACTAAGCCACCCAGGCGCCCCAGCCCCTCTCCTTTTTAAGCTCAATGTGGTTCTTTGCTTTTGCATTCCTTGAATCAAAACTCAAGCAATAAATATGTCAAATCAAGGTGTTTTTTTTTTTTTTTGCCCTACTTCTTATCAGATACTTCTTATAAGACATCAAGGACTCATTCATTGCTGATGTCCAGCAAAGTATCCATCCATCCATGTATCCATCCATCCACCCATCCATCCAGCCAGCCATCTTTCTATCCTTCCATCTATGCAACAATAGAAATGACAGTAAAAAGGACTTAGCATTGCATGTGGAAGCAGTGAGATTCCTTCAGAGACTTGGAAACAAGGAAACCAGATATTTCTTTATGGTCATCTTGATAAAATTCTCACATAGTAGATGAGATTGGCTATCTAAGGGAACACCCAGCACTTTCGCCTAGGGAATCTTCCTGTAACCTGGGGAGAAAGGACTGCAAGTGATGGAAATTTAATAAGTGGAGACAAATGTGTTGCAATTTTCTCCCTGGGGAAAGGCCATGTAGGCAGAATGGGGGTGGATCTCTAGCCTTGCACAATGGGGGGAAATAAACAACAGCTACTCAGAGGTTCCAAAGGTGGTTTAAGACAGACTCCAGCTCTGGCAGGTACCAAGTATCTCTGCTCTGGTGAGGCGGGGTCTGAGCTAAGGCCAGAAGAGTCATCAGGCCTCACCTTGGCTCAGGTGAAACTTGCCTCCTGACTCTGCCTCTCTCTCCCATCAGTCCCAAAATAACTGAGAGTTATTTTGGTGGTGCCTGACTGAGAGATATGATCACTTCAGGCACCAGAAAGGAATATGTTCTACTTGAAATCATTTAGCTGTTGACGGAACTTGATAGTGTGAATCATCTTCCCGGGGATCATTCAGTTTTGAGCTTGGCAGCCTCACCCCTTGGTGGTAGTAAGTTCACTGAGGTTATAGTTCCTCTGTGAGCCTCTTGGTAGAGACTCAGCCAGCTCTCTCCTGGCAACATGGGAGCCTTGTCCTCCCTTTGTCCATCCTTGGTAATAGTCATGAGTTTTTGAGTGCCTAATATGTGCCTGGTCCTTTAAATACATCCCCTCATTAATGGCCAAACTATCACTTTCCCTGTCTTATGGGAGAGGAAACAAACTTGTGAGGCTAAGTAATTTGCCCAAGAACATGGAGACTGTAAGTGAGGAAGCCCGGGCTGAACCCTAGGGTTTGTCTTTCTCCAAAACCAAACCTTCTCTAGGATACTGTTTTCTTCAAGTGAAATGTTCCATTTTGAATAATTTGTCTAGAGAGATGCCAATCCTTGTCTCTTTATTACAACTATAGTTTCATGGACTCCAGAAAATTTAGAGCATGTGGAGACATTATTGCTTATTAGTAGTTCCTTAAGGTAGAAAATATTAAGAAATATGTCAACAATTAATTATTTCACTAATTTATAAAATCTAAGATGCTCCCTAAGAAAAATAATATATGTGCTGGGTACAAGGTTAAATGGAAAAGCATTAGAACCAGATTTCATATTTATGAAGACATCATTCTCATTATCAAATAGTCTATGGACACTTATTCTCATGCAATGAGGTATGAATTATTTAGATAGATTTACTGGTCTCTTGTCAAGGCAAATAAATAGAATGCAAGACAATAGTTTTGATGCTTATTTGATTAATATTCTTGGTAACTGCCATATTTAGGGCTATGCAGTGAGTAATGCCACAGAATGGTGTATTGTTACTTTATATATGGACAATAAATAAATTCTACAATGCAATGAAAGACCAAAGTGTGGAATGTTGAAATATCTGCTACACCCATGTGATTAAAAACCTCCAGTTCCTTTGAAGTTGTCGCCAAATTAAACTCAGATTTCTTTTTACAAGATCTTGGCTATATTTGGTGTCTAGTATTTGTGATGTAAGAAATTCCAAGAAGTGCTCACATATGGGACCAGTAAGCAATTTTAGGAGCTGAATTATTTTTGCTGATTATAAAAGAAAGGCACGTACGATCTTTGAAAAAGGCAAAAGTTTAATGCAGAGGAAAATATAAAGAAAAAAACGTAACAACTGTGTACTTGTCAACCGGATGTAACTCACACAGAGGTATATCCTTCTATGCTTTTTCTCCAATATATTTTTATAGATTGAGGTCTGTCACCCTTGATGACAGACCTCATGAGCTTGTGGGTAAAATAAAATGATATGAACATTCAGGTCCAAAATACATTAACCTTGATCTCTTTTTTGATTTTGGTAGATAGGCTGATTTTGGTAGATGGGCTCATACAAAGTTTTGCCATTTTTATGAAATCACATCTTAAAGTCTTTCGCTTTGTCATACCTGACTTTTTATATTGTCCTTGCAAAGAACGTCTCCATCTCGAACACTTAACCTGAGATGTTTCTCGTCCTTTCAGTAGTTTTAACCCATCTAGAATTTATTTTTCTATAGGAAATAAGATAGGAATAACTTCCTTTTTTACTGATGGTAAGACTCAGCGTGATTTATTGATTAATTCATCCTTTCCCTCCCTGACTTAAATGTCTTCTCTATCATGGACATATTTCTCTCTTATGCTCGAGTCTACCATTTGCAGATTCTTTTAATTCCATGAATCTGCCACCCTGTGCCAATACCATCCTTAGTGAATCCCTCTAGCTTTTAAATATATAATATGTATTAATAATATGTCACAAGGCAGGAGCCATCATTATTCTTCCTTTGACGAATTGTCTTGGCTTTTTATTCCATGGAAACAATTATTTACTTTTATTGCTTTTATTATGTGACTTGTGATAATGTGAGTTTCAAAAATAAATCAACTATTATATTATACCAGACAGACTAAATTTAATATTCCCCTTTGCCTCTTGGTTGAATTACCAGAGATTTGTCTATTTTATTGGTCAGGCCAAGGTCCCAGCAAGAGTAGGTACGCAGGATGTATTGCCACATGAATCCCTTTGGAACTGTCACATTTATAAAGGTTTGTATGACAGAGTCAGCACTGTCAGAATCAAATTGCTAATATTGTATCTTCAATACATAAGCTGCCTTTGATTTATTTATTTATGAGCAGGGAACCCTGACTAGAGTTTTTTTTCCTAATCCAAGCTATGAAAATTATCATCATATTTTAAGAACCACAGCCTTTTCTTTCAAGAAGATTGAACAAAAAAAAAATCAAAGACTGAATTGTGACCCTGCATGATATGTATTGTAAACCCACCAAAGTCATTTGCTATATAGCCCGAAGGTACCAGGAGCCTTGCTGCAAAGATGTTACAGTGTCTCTCGCTATTGTGAACCATTAGCACTAATTTTAGACTCCTCTTGGTTATTAGTGTGTGTGAAAGGCCACTTTTAAATTTTAAAATATTGATAGGCAGGCAGGGTACAGAGTGTAAAGGAACTTTACATCTCATCCTTTTTCTCAGCATGTATCCATCTCTACTGGCCCTATAAACAGATTGAGTAGAAGTTAGAACTCGGTTTCCTCTAGTGGAAGTCTTGGGTTGACTTCTGTGTGGAAGGAATCATGTAACAAAACTCAATACCAAACCAAGATCTTACCAGGAGTCAATAGGAAAGAAGGGAAGTGTCCCAAGGAAGGAGAAGGAGAACAGAGAGGGGACACAGATGATCAAAAGCACAACACAGCTGTCACTCCACATTGTGTTTAAAGCACTTTCTATTAGGTTGAATTTCACTAGATTCCCAACAGCATCTACCAGCACAGCCAGTGTCAGTGTTAGCCAGATCATAGGTGAATGTGTGACCTGGAGTAAAAAGTAAACTCATAAAAGTGTAAAAGGAAATCACAGGTAAATATTTTCAATGTTTTAGAATGAGGAAGGCTTATCTAATTATAAGCCAGAATTATCAAGTAAAAATATGGGTAGATATGACTTCATAAAAATTACAGTTAGAGGGGCGCCTGGGTGGCTCAGTCAGTTAAGCATCTGACTTCAGCTCAGGTCATGATCTCACGATCTGTGAGTTTGAGACCCATGTCGGGCTCTGTGCTGACAGCTCAGAGCCTGGAGCCTGCTTTGGGTTCTGTGTCTCCCTCCCTCTCTGTCCTTCCCCTGCTCATGCTCGCTCACTCTCTCTCTTTCTCTCTCTCTCTCAAAAATAAATAAACATCAAAAAAATTAAAGTTAAAAACAAAAATTGGAGACTGATTAGTCCCAACTCATCTCCCACTGTGCCATCTCTACACTCCCCACCTCCACCAATGACCACCCGGACATTCCTCAGTGCTTACCTGGATCACCTTGAAAAATTGCTTAATCTCAGATATCTTATCTGTAGATTTTAAAAGTTTGATTAATCATGTTGCGCCCTTTAAATATTTCCAACTTCATTTGTCAGTTGTACCTCAGTAAGGCTGGAGGAAAAGGTTTGATTAGATGATCTTTAAGGTCTTCTTCCATCTTAATTGTCTTAAGATTTTTATAAATGTTTATTTAATTTTGAAAGACAGAGAAATAGGGCGTGAGCAGAGGATGGGCAGAGAGATCGGGAGACAGAGAATCTGAGGCAGGCTCCAGGCTCTGAGGTATCAGCACAGAGCCCGACATGGGGCTTGAACTCACGAACCGTGAGAACATGACCTGAGCCGAAGTCGGATGCCTAACCGACTGAGCTACCCAGGCGCCCCAGTCTTAAGATTTTATATTTGCTAAAATACAGTGCATGTGCATGGTTTTTAAATAATTCCTTCACTCAACAAGTATTTATCATCACCAGTAGCCTTGCGCATCAGCCACTGTGGACAAATAAAGAATCCAGCACCTAACAGTGGGAGGTCAGGGATGAGTGGGAGAGGACCCCACTGTCAGAGAACCTGGAGAGGGGTTATCCGAGTAAGGGGGTAGGTCAGCAGTGCCTGAAGGTTTTGTAAGTCCTATGTGAGAAAAAGAAGGTTCTTAGGGATCTTAGACAGAGTGCACCATTTGGCTTCAAATCTCAGAGCCACATCTTACTAAATGTGTGCCCAGGGGTTAGCTGCTTAATGTTAGCACCTACCTCATGGGGTTTTTGTGAGAGTTTAATGGGTTTCTGTGTGAAGTACTTAACACAGAGTTAACAGCATTGTCTCTCAGTACCATTGCTTCAAATATCATGTATGTATCAATGACTCCCGGGTTGACATCTCCAGTCCCGATGGTCCCTGAATTCCAGGTTCTTATAGTCTGCTGTTTTCCTAACACGTCCACTTAGATGGGTGTCACGTTCATTTTAAGCCTCTCAAGTTTAATATGCCCTAAATGGAAGTTTTGGTTTTCTGCTCCTCTCACACTTGTTCTTCCTCTAATCTTTCCAATCTCCGGGTGATGATACCACCATCTACCCTTCCGCTCACACCAAATATCTGTGTCACCTTTAATATCACCCTTTCCCTCAACCCCCACGTCCAATCTGCCGGCAAGTCGTGTTGACTCTACCTCTAAGATACACCTCATGCCTTCCATTTCTTCTGCATCTCCTCTATTTTAAGCTAACATGCTCTATTACCTGATGACGTAATAGAATCCAGTCACTTTGTAATCCTGTCCCTCCAAATCTATTTTCTTCCCACGGTACTTAGGACAAAAGCCAAACTGCTTAGCGGGTCTGCAGTACTCTATCTGATCTGGCCCCAGCCTTCCTCTCCATCTTCAACTTGTTCTACTCTCCCTTCCCCACTCCCTAGTCTCTATAGTCTAGCCACTGGGGTGATCTTTCTGTCCATAAACATGCTAAACTCTGTCCCATATCTGGGCTGTTACATTTGTCGGTCTCCCCACCTGAGGTGCCCTCCCTTGGATCTCAGATCTCCGCTCAAATGTTCAAGTGCTCACGGAGACTTCTCCCACTGTCCTCCATCGGTCCCTGTTTGTCACATTGTCCTGCCTCCTTCCTGTGATGCTTGTATCACAGTCTGAAATTATCTTGCACCCTTGTTTATTGGGACAAAGGCTCAGTGAGGTTGGGGACCTGTCTGTCTTTCAGAGCAGTGTCGTCAGGAGCCGGCAGAGTGCCTGGCACGTAGGGAATGGATGTGGATACCACTGCTCCTGAGACAGGGATGCAGGAGGAGAGACAGCCATGTCGGGGGATGAGGAGCTCCTTTTTGGATCAGTGTTTGGCTGGCCGGTGGGAAAGCTTCTGCATTCTCCAGACATCTGGATAGTCACAGGTTCCCATGCAGGGCTACTCAAACCAAGGTCCTTGAACCAGCAGCATCAGTGACAGCATCACATGGGGGCCTGTTAAAATGCAAATTCCCAGACCCTGTCTTGAACTTTGAGACTCAACATCTCCGGGGGTGGGAATCTGTGCAAGCTCTCCTTACGCATAGTGCAGGGTTTTTAAATTTTTTTTTAATGTTTATTTATTTCTGAGAGAGAGGGAGAGAGAGAGAGAGAGAGAGAGAGAGAGAGAGAGAAGGAAAGAGAGAAGGAAAGAGAGAGAGAGAAAAAGAGAGAGAGAGATAGAAAGAGAGAGAATGGGCAGGGGAAGGGCAGAGAGAGAGGGAGACACAGAATCCGAAGCAGGCTCCAGCTGTCAGCACAGAGCTCGACACGGGGCTTGAACTCTGTCACTTAATTCTGAAACGCTCAGGCAGCCAGTCAGGGCCAGACCACTCCAGGGAAACCGGTGCTTTGGATGGGCATGTGTGACCAGAATGTACATGTACATTGTGTCCCAAGGCTGTAACATGGCCTGCCTGCAGAGACAGCAGGAGGGATCTGGGGTAGGTTAAGGGAATCTTTGGTGGTAAAGATGTATGAATTCGTGGTTTCTCAGCATTACCACTTTGGGTGCAGGTGAAAAAAAATCAACTTTGCTTTTCTTTGTTTGTTCCTGTGATGTCAAAACACTCTTGTGAAACAGACTTCTCTGCAACCAGGCCCACTGTCTGGTTCTGTTAGTGTCTCTCTTCTTGGCTCCAGCTGTTGGGGATGATTTGGCTTATCCAAAGAAGAGACAGATCTGAGGACACATGTGCTTTTGATATTCATGGTCACCAGGCTGCCGTTTTTGAGAGATGCTGACAGATGGCTAAGGCTAAATCAGCCAGAAACGAGGAGTTAGACACTTTCTTGGTGGCAGGAGGCACAGTGTGAATAAGAGCAGAGAGAACATTCCCAGGAGCAGCCAGTGTCAGGTTCCAGGAAGCCCTGGCTGTGTCCCATCCCTGCTAGGGCAGACAAAGCTGGGTCTGGCCACCGCTGCCTTTCCAGAAGGGTCCGCACTCCAAGACCAGGGTTGCCAGCAGATCTGTCTCCCAAAATCCTACTAGGGAGTTGAATGAGGCGAGTGTCAAACACTTCAGCTGAGGGAGCCCTGTGAAAGTGTGGCAGACCCTTCCCGTGGAATTAAGAGTGACAGAAGATCAGGATTTTTCCACCTCACACATTTACTCATTCATTCCCTGGAACAAGGCTGGGGCAGCAATAAGATGCAAAGGGGAATGAAGAAAAGTCCCAGCCTTTGAGGAGGTGGGAGTCCATGGGGGAAAGATATAAAAAGAAAGAATCTAAGAACAGTATGAAAGTGCATTAGAGCATGTTCTCTCTAGAGGAGGCAGAGAAGAGAGCCTTGCATCCTACCAGCAGGAGCAGAGGAAGACTCCTTAGCTAGCATCTTACCTGCTCTTTCTCAGATGAGAGGAGGAGAGGCCAGGGCAACAGGACGAACAGCAAAACTAAACATTTGTCTAGTACTACATGTGGGTCCAGCGCTTTTAGCATCTGAACTCATTCAATCCTCATGACAAGCCTAAGATGGGCTTTGTCATCATGTCCATTTTACAGACGAGGAAACGGAGGTTCGATGAGGCTGAGGAGACTATCTAAGGTCACACAGCTAGGAAGTGGCAGACTGGCTCCAGAATTCAGACTGCTAACCCCTGTTCAGCCCAGCCTCTCACCATATGTGAACATGATATCTGGCGAGTTTTGAGTGGAGAACAGTGCTTTTGAGGTTTTTTTTTTTTTTTCCCTGTAACCCACTTAGGAAGAAAAACCAACTTAACCCACTCATCCCCACTTTCCAGAAAGAAGAAGTATCTCTGTGATAAAGCTTTGGAGAATGTAGTAGTTGCTAGGGCTGCTGTGATGAACACCACAGACTGGGTGGCATGAACCACAGAAATTATTTTCTCACAATCCTGGAGGCTACACATCCAACCAAGATCAACATGTCAGCAGGGTTTGCTTCTTCTCATGCTTTCTGCTTGGCTTGTAGATGGCTGTCTTCCTCGGGTGTCTTTACATGGTCTTCCTTTGGTGCATGTCTGTGTCCTAATCTCCTCTTCTTGTAAGGGCACCAGTCATATCGGATTAGAGCCTGTCCCAATGACCTCATTTAACCTTAAAGACCCCATGCCAAACAAGGTCAGGTTATGAGGCAGTAGGGGTTAGGACTTCAACATATGAATTAGTGGGGGAAGGGGGCCATAATTCAGCCCTGAAGAAAGGGCAACTAATGTCAACAAATGATACTGTGAGTTTTTTTAGTGATTATTTATTTTGAGAGAGAGGGGGCGGGGGGAGAGTGAGTGCACAAGTGGGTGGGGGGAGAGAGAGAAAGAAAGAGAGACTCTTAAGTAGGCTCCATGCTCTCAGAATGGAGTCCAATGCAGGGCTCGTTCTCATGAACCAGGAGATCATGACCTGAGCTGAAGTCAAGCGTCTGACACTGAACCCACTAAGCCACCCAGCACTCTAGTACTGTGAACTTTTACAATGATTTTATATTATTAAACAATGCCCTATAAATCTTTAAAGTGCTTTTTTTACACTGTCCTTGGTGGTAGTTGTAAATAAATTTACAGGCACCATGTTACCAATGGTGTATAGCTGTTTAAGTATATTGGTATGAGGGTAGTTCCTATATACAATCGCTTTAGCATACGATCAGGAATCACCTACATATGAACAGGCCCATGCCTTTAATGAATGGAAAACAATAGGTCACGTGCTATAAATATGGTTCTTTATGCACTGTAAGAGTAATCAAACAGGCCTGCACCAACAATGATTTATAAATAAAAGGCAAGAATAATTCAGTGAAAAACACGGCTACTTGGACACCATACTGATGTGTTGCTAAAAACAAGTCCATTCAGAAGTGTTGGAATTCTAAACATTGCAACTGCTCCTATACATCCAGCAGGGTCTTCACAGCCCCACGTGGCTGCTGGATTTCTCAATAGAATGGTAAGTTAGAACCATTAGTGAATTCTAACTTATTATTACTAAATGTTGGCAATTTTTAGTAACTCATAGCTTTATAATAAGTGACTTTTATTTCTTAATCTCAAGAAAAATGAGAGCCTCCAGAACTTGTCTAACTTTTGCTAATAAGAGCTGTAGAAAGGAAACTGAAGTATGAATTTGGTGTCTATAATATTAGAGATATTCCACTCTCTCATTTCTGTAAATTTAATTGGCTCCAAGCTATGCATAGCCTGGCTCTTAATCATCATAAGGGTTCCCTTTCTTTTACCCTGCTCAGCCTGCCTGACTAGGTCAAACCAGATTCTGATGGAAGTGATGCCTGAAGCCAGGGAACCCAGTGCTTATTCTATACATCATCTAGGTTGAGTGGCTTCAAAGCCATTATAGGACCAGGGAAAAACTGGTCACATGCCCTGCTTCTGGTAGACTCGGGGTGCACCCTTTCAAGGCATCCATTCCCAGGACAGCTGACCTGCCCAGGGTTTGCTTAGCCATGATGCCCAGAGTCCAGGCTCTGCAAACATCCAATAGCCACCATCTGCCATCTGGGGACCATGTAATGAAACCCAGATCAAAAATCTTCTCCCACACCTTCCTTGCCTTGCTCTTCATTTTAGGGAGTTTCAGCATGCCTTTCTTTTGAGCTGTTTTCATTTCCCTTCTCAAAGTGGTAGCCGCTCCCTCCCGACCATTGACCTGAGACTCAAAACCTTTTTCTTTCACTCCACAATATATTAGTACACAGGCACAAGTGGGGTGCATTATTTTAATACCACTTGAAGACCACTGCTGAGTATGGTTGAGAATCATTAAAGAGCTTATTTCTTTTTTAAGTGTTTATTTATTTTGAGAGAGAGAGAGCGCAAGCAAGCAGGGGAGGGGCAGAGAGAGAGAGGGAGAGAGAGAATCCCAAGAAGGCTCCCAGCTGTCAGTGCAAAGTGGGATCATGACCTGAGTGGAAATCAAGAGTCAAACGCTCAACCGACTGAACCACCCAAGAGCCCCCATTAAGGAGCTTCTGAGAAGAGGCATGACGTAGATTACTCTTTTTGGAAAAACACTGTAAGATGGACTCGATATTGGGTGATCTTAAGAATTATATAAAGAATTGTAGTTGAACAGAAAAGTGTCCTTATGTTTTAGAGATTAATACCAAAGTACTTATGGGTGAAATGTCATGATGTTTATTTCCTTTAAAATGCTTTGGTGAAAAATATGAGAAAGTATGGCAAACTGTCTATGATTGTAAAGCTAGATGAGTTACACTGGCATTCATTAGTCAGTTTCCTCTGTTTTTCTGTATGTTTTCAACAACTTTTTATAGTAGAAAATGTAGAAATAAGTCCCTCTGGTGGTGCTCTAGGGGTTGGGCCCCAGGGGAGGGAAGTGGGGAGCCAAATTAATGAGGAAGGGAGGGCAGCAATTCAGGTGAACACAGACGAGGGGCAGAGCTAAAGCCGAGGCACCGCCCACACAGAGAGGGCTGTGGACTGAAAGGTATCATCTAGTCTGTTCTCTTCCCTCATTCCCACAGTCCAAAGTGCTTCGGGAAAAATGGCTGCTGCAGGGTATCCCCGCTGGAACTGCCGAAGAGGAGGAAGCCAGGAGGAGGCAGTCTGAGGAGGATGAGTTCAGAGTCAAACAACTGGAAGATAACATTCAAAGGTAGGTGGTTCCCAGCCCAGGGCACCCGGCTCCTCTTGGTTGGTCTCCACATCTGCTTTCGCTCGCGATCAACCTAGTGAATTCCGCTGTGTTGGTTCCCAGCCCAGGGCACCCCCACCCTACTTTGTGGTTTTACAGTGCAGTAACCACTACCCTCCTCTAGAGGGCCTTTCTCAGTGCTGGCCTCCTTTCCCAGAGCTTCGGAATTCTCTTCCTAAGCAGAGTATCCTTTAAACTTTTCCAGATAACCCCGAGTTATTACTCTGGGTACTAATTATTGCATTGGGCTGTCATTCAGTAAAGTGATGTTGTCCTGGACCAGGGAGGTGTTGGGAGCAGCTTGCCCCTTCACTAAATGCTCTCCTTTTGAGTTCTTCCATCAGCTTTCTTTCGTGTTTTTCCTCCTATGAATCAGCCTGTTAGCCGTTATTGCTGCTAGAGTGGGTCTGTTTTCAGATTTGCTGCATTTGGTCAATCTGAAGTGGGGAAACTAGAGCTGGGGGTCTTGGAATGGAAAGGACAGAGTATAGAAGAGCTGAGTGAGGGCACCCTGTTCTCTAAAAATTCACTTTGTGTTGTCTGCTTACTCTGCTCAGAGGGTGAGTCGGGTTCCTTTATGGTTCTCAACCAGGTTCTGAACATTACCGTCTGAGAGATAGACCCTCCTGTGGCCAGTGTTGGCCAAACTCATAAAAGAGGAAGAACATAGGTTTGCACTTGAAAACTGTAGTCACATCAGGTCCCAGACATCTAGCCAGAGATATGAGATGGGGGCGCTCAGAGATGCCTTAGAACCGAATCTCCCCCTCCATCCCATCCCACCAAGCCCCACCTCAAATATCAACTTCCAGAGCTTCATCTCTTTCTCCTGGGGGTGCACACTCTTTTAGAACACAAAGGGTGAGAGCTACCTGGCTACCAGCCTTCATACGGAAGAGTGAATGAGGTCTGTGAGAGTATCTGAGGACTCCAGTAATGTCGCCAGGGAAACAGACTGGCTGTCAGCCCTGGGCCCTCATGTCCCTTAAAGAGCTCCGAGAGCAGCTTAACTAAACTTTGCTTGCAGGGAAACCAGCTAAGGAAAGCTTGTGTGTGATATGCACGTGTGCACATGCGTAGACACACACACGTGTATATGTGAATATGTGTATATACACACACACTCTTTAGAATACATAAAGGCTAAACTATTACCAGCCATTTTAGATAGATAGATAGAGAGATAGATAGATAGATAGATAGATATCATTAGAAGAAGAAAATTTTAGTCCTGGAAATATGGCATCAAGTTTGGAGGACAAGTACCTCCAGAATATACGAAAGGCCTCCCTGTTGGAAGCCCAGAAGGTAGAAGTGGAGTGGGGGCAGGATGGGGTCACTCAGAATCCTGAGCCTCGGGGGTTTCTCTCCTCAGAAGTGGCTCCACTGGCTGCGTCTCAGACAAGAAGAGGGAGCCAAGGATAATTGAAACCATTGACAATATAATAGGTTGGGGAGGAAAAGGCCCCTCGGAGGAGTGGTGTTACAGGAAGTCTCAAAGTGGCTGTGAGTCGATGGTGCTGTCACCCATGGTGACAGTGGATGCAGTGCAGAAGCATCTCTTTGTCATCACTCTGGTTAAAAGTTCCATCATTTTCTGCCTCTTTCTTACTGACCTTACATCACCACAACAGACAGGTCTGGTACAAAGCAGACACTCCACAGCGATTTGGTGAATGAAGATTTGGGACCGGGTTCCCCACATACTGGGCAAAGGAAGCCTGAGAGATTGCTCTCCAGTCTCACTTGGCAAAATCCTAGGAGCCAAGTGGCTTGAGCAGAGTCTGTTCACTACCTCGGATGTGAAGGGAGACAGTATACACACTGATGGGCAGAAGAGTTTGTTGAAAATCATTCTTTTTCAAAAACTGTGTATCTTTTCTCACTGAGTCTGACAGGTTCATTTCAACTAGTAGGGGTTACAGATGGGAGGCAAAAAAGATTTGGAAAATAGGATAAAATTAGTTATATGATCTTTTCTATTTTTCTTAAATGGCATTAAAAGATGCGGTCTTCCCACCAAATTGGCAGTTTCTCTTTGGCTTGCATACACATTAGATCACTCTTTTGGCCGCATAAGTGGTAACTCTTACCTGTGGGATGAGCCCACGTGTAGGGAGAGTCTTAAATTGAAACTGAGTTTTGGCTAAAGTGGCCATTGAAGTGAAGTATTAGAGTTAGAGGCTAATATATTATTTATGTGGGCGTCACCATATTCAGAAAAATAAAGAAAATCTCTTTTTATCTTTTGAGTCAACAGAATAAAGAGCTCACTCAATGTATGCAGGCCATCTCTCAGAGCCCCTTGAAGAGATAGATACCCAAGCCAGAAGGAAAGAAATCATAGAATCCTAAAAGGATGGGGGTGGGGGTGCTTAGGCCTTGATTCGGGGAGCATTTCCTTCTGCCACAGTCATGGCTCTGCTGGGCATTGGCCATTTGCTGGGGGGTGAGCTGCGTTCCCTGGAGCTGCTTTTCTGTAGCAGCAGGGTGGCCGATGGGCATCTTTCCTCCTCACAGCCTCCGGAGGAAGGAGTGTCCTCCTACCCTGGAAGTCAGTTTCTGCTTCCCCTCATCTTACTTGCAACTTCTCTACTGGAATCATTAGCGACTTCAAGATCTAGTCTCAAGGGAAGAAAGGAGCTGTCCTGCCTCTTCCCTTAAAGGACACTCAGCCCTCAAAGCCACTTTCCTTAGCCAGGCATGGCTTAGTTCGCTCTCACAGTCCTAGCCGTTTGAACAGCCCTAAAGGCTCATTGGAAGCAAAGGAATCCTGCAGTTTCTACAGTCTAAGCGGATGGGCTGGTGAGCTCTGCTTACTTTGGCTGAGCTCAGCCGAGGGACTCCAGGACATAGGTCAGACGAGTCGGTGCTTTTCCCCTGCACTAATGAGCTCACCATGACTGCTTCCTTTTATGGCAATGGCAGAGGAGCAAGGGGACTGAGCAGAAACAGAACTGCCCATAAGCCATTAGCCAAAGCAAGTCATGGCCACCCGGAACCCAAGGGGAGGAGATATTCGACCTTCAGTGGGAGGAACTTCAGAGTTGTGTGGCAAAGGGCACAGATATAGGGGAGGCTGAAAATGAGGGGCTAATGGTTCCCTCTTCCAGCAGTGTGATTGTTCAGTTGAAAACTGCAGATATTAGACAAAGTCCAGAAATGTGAATTCACGAGGAAGAAGATGAGCTAAAACAACTTGAGCATTCAGAGGGGCAGGGAGAAGAGAATGAGAGAAAATAGGAGTGGCTTCGAGATCAAGTTTAGAATCTGATCTTTATATGATAGGAATCCTGGAAATTGGCTACAGAGCAAATGTGGCAGAACCACTAAATAGAGGAATTCTAAAGGAAACTTGCTGTGTTTGAAACCGAATATCAATCTTTAGATCTTTAGATTTGGGTCCGCTAATCTAAGTCACTCCTGAGCAGTAAATTAGATTCTCCTAAAGAGATATGTGAACTGTCTTCAAATGACGAAGTATATTAGTACAGTTGTGCCCTGAAGGCATTCTAGTCCCTGCTGGTGAACCAGAAGTAGTTTGAAGAACCTGAAGGAACAATAGAGAACAGTAATCAAAGAGCAGAGAGAATGCCTACAAGGAAAGAGGAATGGAAATCTGTGTTATTTAGTTTGTAAAAAGAAAAGATAATAGTAACCTAATTCATAACTTTAGTAGTGTATATAGGATTTAGGCCATGTCTTAATTCTGTATGTATGGGCCATTCTGAATTTGATAAAGACTTCAAATAAAGCATGAGAATTTGCCCTTAAACATGTCTCCTTTCTTTAGAGATCGTCAAGAAGAACATCACCATCTTTCCATTTGAGTCTAAAATTCTATGTAGTGCCAGCAATCATACAAGTTCCAGGTTTACAGGCATGTTTTTGTTGTTGTTATTTTACCAAAATGTTGTTTGTAAATTGGTGGTTGTTTGGAGCTAAAAACGTCTCTCTTCCAAGACTGTACTATGTGGTACTTAGATTTTGAGGGCAGCCCATAAAAAGGGAGGAAGGGAAGGAAGGAAGGAAGGAAGGAAGGAAGGAAGGAAGGAAGGAAGGAAGGAAGGTAGGAAGGAAGGAAGGAAGGAAGGAAGGAAGGAAGGAAGGAAGGGACAAACGAATGAACAAACGAATGAACGAAGGAACTAGACTCTTAAATCCTGGGCATTGGAATCACCTGGGAAGCTTTTGTAAAAACAAAACAAAACAAAACAACAACAACAACAACAAAACAAAAAAAGACAGATTCCCAGTTCTTATTCCAGGAAATTTGGATTCAGTGACCCAAGTGAGGAGTCCTGTTTTTTTAAAGAGTGTTCCAGATAATCTGTGCAAATCACAGCCAAGTTCAAGAAAGGTTGCTATAAATGGAAAAAAGAACAGACCATAAATAAAATTGAATTAATTAAGAGCACTAAAGCACTGCAGTGATTACATGAAGACAGTGGGTAAGGAAGAAGAGGGCTGGTCACTACAATGGATAAACAGATGGTCATTCTGTTGTACAACTTCTCCCTGGCCAGTGTCAGGATAGCCCAGTCTGTTACTTATTTTCTTGGCTTGCTAGAAACCAGAGGTAAAATAGGCTAAAAATGGTCAGAATTGTTGAAAGTAAAATCTTTACAAGGTTTCTTTAAAAAAATTTTTTTTTATTTCAAATGTCACATCCTTTGAGTGCTTTATTTCCTATTGGGGTGCCATGTTGAGAAAGCCTGAAGGATTGGTCTGGCTTGGGCTCATTGTCAACCATTGTCCGTGCTGTCACTGTATGTGATGGGTCTCTGGAGCCACACGTGCACCTCACATTGCTACCCTTGGAGACTTCTGACAGTTAGATCCATGCGGCCTGTGTCTACTTCACATCTGCTCCAGTCAACAAGTCTTGGTACTTGCCCTGTCACCTTCCTGCTGAAGATCCTCTTTCTAATTTCGTCAGGTTTTAGTCACGTCTTTGCAATGTAGTGTTCTAGCGCTCTCTTCAGCAGCACATATACTAAAATTGGAACGATACAGAGAAGATTAGCACAGTCCCTGCATGAGGATGATATGCACATTCATGAAGCTTTGAAAGTTAAGTGTTAAATTTCTTCGATTAGTGAAAACTATGGGGGAAATTTGTTCCCCCCACCTTGGAATTATCCCAATGAGGATGAGGAACTTCAGGAACTAGTAAACGAAAATGGAACGAGCTCTCCTAAAGCCAGGGTATTAATTCTAGCTCCTGTTAATTTGCTGTGTGACTCTGGGCAGGACTCACGCTCCTTCCGGTCTCAGTTTCTTCATCTTTTCAGTGAAAAGTCTACCAGGATCTTCCAGCTCTGGTATTCTGAGAGGCTCTAATTTGGCAAGTTGGGTAGAGATCCCTTTTCCGAGGAAATATGCCTGTGTAGAGAAAGGCTGCTGTTGTCGAAGGAAGTGGTTTAGGAGACAGGCCAGAATCGGGGAAGGAGATTAGTTTCTCAGGAGACAAAAGCCCCATGTGTGAATCACTGACTCATCACAGCGATGACTAATTCATCTGATCACCAGTCAGTTCTAAAATATGTCCCATCAAATATTGATTGAATAAAGCATTGAAGTCCCAGTTGCTAACCTGGAGAGGGGGCATTGCAGCTTTTAAAAAGAAAGTTCAAGACGCACATGAACTGGCCCATTTCTGCTTCTGAATTAAGATCCTTGGAGTGCTTCTCTTGGTCTCTGATGAATACCAGAATTCGCTTAATTTTCTGCATTGTTACGAGGTTCAGCGCTGAAGACTGGAGACATTAGGCATAAGCATGTGTGTGTTGTATGATGGGATTTTGGCAACCAACAAGAAGACAGCCATCCACAAATAGCTGTTCTAGAAAAGGCAACCACAGAAATGTTCATTGGAATCACAAAGGACACTTGCTTGCAATTCAATCTGTTCTTCATCCTATTTTTGACTCCATGATGCACTGCTCTTCCGCAGCAGGGCTCGGAGCCCTTACATGGGCATTCCACATCTGTTGGCTCCCAGCCTGGGGCCCTGCCCCGCACAGCCACATCTGGCATTCAGCCCTGGTCTCCTTCCCATTCTCCTTGTTTTGCCATAATAAAACCACAGATACTATAAACCACAGAGGGAGGTAGTGGGATCACTTCATCATCTATTATTCCTTGGTCTCTTACTCTCTTCTGGGTCGCTAGCATTTTGGTCTGCACTTAACTCATCAATTTTCTTGTTTTTATCCTCATAACACTGCCATGAAGTAGCAATAATAACAATGATGCTTGTAATAACTGTTCAGAGAACTGAGGCTTAGTAGATAAAGGAACTTGTTGCCCCAAATGACCCCGTAATAAGTGAAAAAGTGAAGAGTGCCTGGCTGGCTCAATTGGTAGAGCATGTGACTATCGATCTTGGGGTCGTGCATTTAAGCCCCACGTTGGGGGTAGAGATTGTTTTAAAAAAATTAGTGAAAAAGTAAGTATTTCAACTGGCTCTAACACCAAAGCACTTTCTCAAAAATTCTGCACAAAAGTTATTTTAAGTTAAAAGTTGTTGAGACGTGATGTTCAGTGAAATCACACTGAAGTTCACCTCATGATGAGGATGCCTGCTTCTCCCTCCTCAGCCCCCGCCAGTGTCTCCTCAGGAAGCGGTGTAGCAAATGTGCCCTTGTGAGTGGTCGTCATGGCTCGGAAGGCTGCCCCCTCATGTTCTGTCAGGAAGTAAAGGCTCCACTTTAGGCTTGGTTCCTTTCTCTCCTTCCGAAGCCCTTTGCTCCCAAGCACACTTTCTTGACTGTGTGCAGCCCGAGTCTCTGCAGGAAACAGTATATTGTTATGTAAGAGGCTCCCAGCACACTGGTAAGGAGCCTGGCCCTTAGAGTCTGATTGACTGGATTTGAGCCCTGGTTCTGCGTTTGCAAGTTGTTTCATCTTAAGACACAATGCAGCTGTCTGGCCTTGGCTTTCCTCACCTGTGCCCTGGGGACAGCAAGGCCCATCTTGAAGGATTGTTGTAATGTGTTCGGATCATGTGCTTTTGCGAAGTGGTGACTACAGTTGGTTGTCAGTAACTAAGAGCAGTGCTTTTGTTGTCGTTTTCTCCTCTGCCTTCTGGAACAGGGTTTCTCGACAGCAGGACTACTGATGTTTGGGCCGGAGAGTGATTGCTGTAGGGGAGGCTGTCCTGTGTATTACAGGATCTTTAGCAGAATCCCTGGCCTCTGCCCAGGAGATGCCAGTAGCATCCTCCCACCCCCAAGTGCACAATCAAAAATGTCTTCAAGCATCGTTAAATGTCCCCTGGGGCCAAAATAGCACCCCCCCTCCCCAACTGAGAAGCACTCTTCTAATGCCTGGAATTACAGGTGTTGATACTAAGCTAGTCCCCCCATCAAGTTGCTTCAGACACAGAACTGTAAAAAAGATTTATGCGGCAAAGAAGACAAGAGATCACACGTGCTGGCTTGGATGTGGAGAAAAGGATCCCTCGTGCACTGTGGTGGGAATGCAAATGGGTGCAGCCACTGCAGAAAATAGTCTGGAGGTTACTCGGAAAATTCAAAATAGAGCTACCCTCTGATCTGGTGATTCCACTTCTGGGAATATGTCCAAAGGAAATGAAAACACTAACTCAAACAGATAGCTGCACCCTATGTTCATAGTAGCATTATTTACAATAGCCAAGACACGGAAACAACCTGAGTCCATCAGCAGATAAATGGATAAAGACGATGTGATATACATGTGTGGAAGATTATTCCCCAATGGAATATTATTCAGCCATAAAAATGAAGAAATCCTACCATTCGTGACAATACAGATAGACTTGGAAGACATTATGCTAAGTGAAATTAGTCAGAGAAAGACAAATATCGTGTGATCTCATTTATACGTGGAATCTTCAAACAAACAAGGAACAGACAAGACAGAAAAGCCCAAAGCATATTGGAAAAGAGATTAGATTTGTGTTTATCAGAGGCAGAGGGTGGGGAGGAAGGGGAGATTAGAGGAAGGTGGTCCAAAGGTACCAACTTGCAGTTACAAGATAAATAAGTACTAGGATGTAATATAGAGCATGAGGACTGTAGCTGCCTCTGCTGTAGGATCTATGGGGACATTTGTTAAGAGATCCTAAGAGTTCCCATCACAAGGAGAAATACTTTTCCTTTTTTCTCCTTTTTATTGTATGAGACGATGGATGTTAGTTGAACCTATTGTGATATTCGTTTCACAATGTATGTAAATGAGACCATCATGCCGTATGACTCAAGCTTAGCGACATATGTCAGTTATCTCTCTGTAAAACTGAGGGGGAAAGATTTATGAAGATAACGGTAGTGATTTTCAGTGCAGGATGACAAATGTTCCAGTTGCTTTTAGGATGAGGCTTCTCTCAAGCAGTGAACCGTGAAAGTCAGTTCTGAGTTAGAGAGAAATGATTGCCTTCTTGTGTGCGTGTGTGTCCAATGCGGCACTGATTTTGCAAAGGCAGTGATATTATGACAGCTCATAAAACCACAGGATCTTAGTGTATACATAACTGAGGGGGGATCTGGATCAACTCCTGTCTGACACGTGAATTTGCGATGAACCCAGTGAGTGGGAGGCAATACGTAGTCTCTCCCCAAGGCTAAAAGTGACAGGGAACGCGCATCCTTACAAAGTAATACCCAAGTCCACGTTGGAACAACTCTCACTGTTATAGAGGATCCTCCTTTGGGATGAAAGTTATGTTCCCGGCAGTCTCCAGTGGTTCTCTGGTCCCTGCCCTCTGAGACCACATAGAAAAGTCCCTCTTCACAGACTCTGAGGTGTGAATGCTTATGGCCCGTGGTTAGCTCTGGAAGCTGGGACAGGTCAGGGAGGAAACACTCTTCTGTTGTGCTCAGCACGTTAGCACTGCCCATGGGTCTCATAGAGGCAGCAGTGGAAAAGCCCACTTCCAAGAGCCCTCCTATGAGGTCCCAAGCATCCTGCCTTACGTGGGCTCCGTTATAACTGCCTCATTACTGGTCAGGTAAATTGCCTTTAAGGTGTCCATAGTTATGAAAATGGCGGGAGAATTTTGTCCCTACACAGGGACGATGTAAGAGCCACATTTGGGGAATGCTTCTATACTCCTTAGGTCAATGGCTATAGTTGAAGAAATTATGCAAAGCCAACCTTTTTGGTGGCTGGTCCCAGACTTTTTGGTCTCCCCTGGTCTCCCCTCTACAAAAAGTTTCCCCTCTGAAAATCATATTTTTCTGTCCCCAAGCTGGCGATATGGCCCCTCGTAACCTCTATATTCTCGATGAAACTAAAATATCAGGTGTCCTGTTGATATTTTCTTCTTCGGTTTTCACTAATTGTGCATTGTGAAGGCAGCGGATGGTCTCTCAGACCCTTTTCAGCGAGGACAGTCTGGAGTCTTACAACATGGAGTCCCGACGGTGGAGTCTGGCGGCTGTGGTCTGGTGACCATGAGGATGCAGGCAGGCTCTGACCAGGGCAGGGAGCCCACCTGTGTAGGCAGGCTGGTTTGACACTCCATCCTCGGGGCCTAGAGCCAAGTCTGTGACCTCGCCACAACCCCACTCTGTAGCCCTTTGTTTTCACTGCTGAGGCCCAGAGAAGAGTTCGATGGGACGTGAGGCTGCTTGAGACTTGTCGCTGCAAGTCCTGCCTCCACCGGCCTTTCCAGTTCCTCCTTGTCTCACCTCCAAGCCCGAGCCTTCCTTCCCCTGAGCAAGTAGGAGATGAGACGTGCAGATCGACTCCCATTCTAAGATCCCGGTTCCCTAGCACCCTTGTGCACGGACACGAGAGGAAATGACCCCCTTCTTTCTCCCACCCTAAAAGCAACTTCTGCCCATCAGGGATTCTTTGGCTCGCTTACCCCACGTGGACACGTCAGCAGTGGGAATTTCAGGCCAGGTGAGAGGGAAGAGGTGCACAGTGGTAGGTGAGTCAGGCTGGGACACATTTCTTAGGAGGGATTTGCCTCCATCCTCGTTCTTGTCCCCTTCTTGAGAAGCTGGTTTTAGCGCATTTGGAGCACATGTGCGGTTATATTTGCAAAATGAATATCTCCGGTTTATTGTGCTCATGGATTCCATTTTCTTTATTGAAGCATAGCTGATACGGACATTACATTAGTTTCAGGTGTCCAACATCGTGATTGGACTTCTGTGTCCCTCATGCTGCGTTCACCTCAAGTGTAGCTGCCACTTGTCACCGCACAACGCTATTACGCCGGTGCCGGTTTTCTCTGCACTCTACCTTTCCTTTTCGTGATGTATCCGTCCCATAACTGGAAGCCTGTACCTCCCATGCCCTTTTCCCGTTTTTCCCACCCCCACTCCCTTTCCCCTCCCCGCTGGCAGCCCTCAGTTTGTTCTCTGTATTTATGGGTCTGCTTCCGCTCTTGTTTATATTCTGTTCTCAGATTCTAAGGCAGGAATTTGAGCAGAGAACAGCGGGATGACTTCTCTCTCTCAACAACCTGTGGGGCCTCAGCTGGGAAGACGCAAACGGCAGGGGGTCAAGCGGCTGCACTCTGTCCTCACCTGGAGATTTCTTCACTCGCACGTCTAGGGCCTGAGCTAGGGTGACTCAAAGGCTGGGACTAGTGTGCAAGGCCCCTCCGCATGGCCCTTCCACAGGCTTGGTCTTCTCAGCACACGGTAGCTGGGTTCTGCCGGGGCGCTCCCCAAGGGACAGTGTCTGGGGGCCAAGCATTGCAAGGGACCCAGCTGGAAGCTGCAAGACTTCTGTCCTGGCCCCTCGGAAGTGTTATAGCATCACCTATGCTGTATTTTGCTGGTTTCACCTGAGCCGCGAAAGCCAGCTCACTCACGGAGAGGGAAATTAGACTCTACCTCATGATGGCAGTGAACCACCACTTGGAAAGAGCTCTGGGTGAACTCCAGTCTGCTTTGCTCCCTCTTCCTTGGGCAGAAACAAGCTGTACAAATATGTGCAGTGGCCCTGCCCTCTTCGTGGTCTCCACACACCTCTTTCTTGTTGGTCATCCAGGTATTCCCAGTCTTCCCCATCAGTACATAATCTCGGGCAAAGCCAGATGAGATGGACATGAAACTTTAAGAGGCAGCTGGGGAATACAGAATTATACACGAGAACCATCCATTGTAAAATTGTAGGAAAGGTCTGATCATGGACGTTCAAGAAGCATCTATAGGAGCATGAGGGGAGGGGTACTTCACACTCAGATTAGGGAGTGCAGGTAAAACTTCCTGGAGAAGGTGATGTTTGAGGAGAAATGTTTTGCAGCTGTTAGACAAGTGTTTTTCTTTTTTTCCATTCGATTTGATTCCATTCGATTCCATTCGATTCCATTCGATTCCATTCCATTCCATTCCATTCCATTCCATTCCATTCCATTCCATTCCATTCCATTCCATTCCATTTTGTTGATTCTTAGCCAGGATGTAAATTCTATGGGAGCAAGGACTTTATTGGTCATCCCTGCATTAGTTTTCTGAGGCTGCTGTAACAAATTACCACAAACTTAGTGGCTTAAGAAACCAAAAATATATTTGCTCACAGCTCTAAAGGCCAGAAGTCCAAAATTAAGGTGTCTGCAGGGCTGTGCTCACTCCAGAAGCTCTAGGGGAGGTCCTACCTTGCCTCTTTCAGCTTCTGGTGGCTCCATGGGTGCCTTGGCTTGTAGCTGCATCCCGTTGGCCCCTGCCTCTGTCTTCATAGGGGCTCTCTTCTCCTGTGCTTTCTCCTCTTCTATCTCTTATAAGGATACTTGTCATTGACTTGTAGTCCATCCAGATAATCTCAGATGAACTCATCTCAAAAGCCTTAAATTCATTGCATCTACAGTGACCCTTCTTTTCAAATAAGGTTACATTGTAGGTTCCGGGGCTTAGGGTGTGGACATATCTTTCTGTATGTATCCCAAATGCCTAGAATACTGCCTGATGTCTATTAAGTTGCTTAATAAATACTTTTCAACTTAATTGTTGTGCATCAGCCTTAGATCGTCCATAGGATTGTCATGAGATGCAAAGCCAACATTTCCATCTAGAGACGGTACAGAGCTGTGGTTATGGACTTGATCATCAGCATTACACTTGCTGGGTTCAAATCCAGAGACTCCACTTGCCTCCTGTGAAATCTTAGGCAAGTTCTTCTAGCTTCTCTCTTCTTCAATTTCTTCTTCTACAAAAAGGAGCTAATAACAATGAGATGAGCTTTCTTAGGTAGGGGTGGTGATTAAATTAATATATGCAGAGTGCTTAGATGGATCTAGGACTTAGTACCCAATAGAGTCTGGCTTTTATTATAAAAATAAAAGAGTGATGTGACAGTGTACAATATGTTAATAATCCCAATTGCTTGATTTTAGCTGATCCCCTCTCCACTTTCAGAACCAGCAGAGGGGGATGTCACCCCCCCTAAGCTTAGCATGGTTTCAGACATATGAGTCCAGTGGTGACTGGAAAACCCCAGACTTCACTGCTGACAGGTTCAGGGCAGTAGAGGGAAGTGGAGCTGGGAGCACAGCCCTGAAGGTAGAGTGGCTGCTCCCATATAAGCATGAGAAGCGGCTTCTGTCCCCAGGGCAGCTGCTGGCCTCTCGGGCTCCATCCTGCTCTGTGATCAGCTCATGTCTACTACCCCGAGGCCCTCAGCAGGAATTCCAGGGCTGCTCAGCCTGCCTAGGACCCACCAGCTAAAGCAGAGGATGAAAAAGAACAACACCAAGAGCAGAAGAAGTAGGGCAATATGATAGGTGGATTTGAGAAGAATCCAGATCAATTGTGGGGTGGACCTGGTTGAGTAGGGTGAGAGCCTGGAGTTATCTCAGCAGGTTGTTATTATTTTTTTAAAGGTACTTTGTGCTTTCCAGTTGCTTATTAAAAAAAATCATCTGGGTTATCTGAGTGATGCCCTGCTCAGGTCCTTAGGAGACTTGCTTTGTTAGAGAGAAATGGCTAAAACCGATGCTGTTCAAAGCGTGGTCCATGGGCTGCTTCTGGTCAGGCAACTGTTTATTACAGTCTATGACAAGATAAGGACAGAAATTTCTAGTAAGGTGTTTGGGCACTTTCATAGCAATTTGACATTGCCATGGCCACCAGGAGGGTGACAGTGGACCTGTCTCACCAAACAGACCCGTGTGGGTGTTGTCACACCCCCATGGTAAGCCACATGCGTTGTGAGCCAGCTGCTAGCACTGGTGTGTGATGGGTGGAGGTAAAACCCTAGTCCTGACCACAGAGAGTCTAAGAAGCTCCACTAGGACCCGGATGGCAGAGGGATGAAGATGTGCCCCAAATCACATCTTCATCTTTTTGCCTACATGTTTAAATATGGCTATTGCCATCTTTGTGTATCATTTATCTTTAGATTTAGAAAAGAACTTGGAATGTCCTTAGAATAGCCCCTTCCCCACACTTCTTAGCTTAAAGGTAAAGAACCTGAGGCCAGGACAGACCACAGGACTCTCAGGATGACCCAGCCAGTCAGTGATCTTCCTGGAAATAAACCCGGGTCCCCAGGGCTCTTTCAAAGCTGCCATTCTTCTCCTGTAACAAATGCAAAAGCAAATTTCAGTCCCTATCAAGGAATCACAAATTCCAAATTTATACTCCAGAATGATAGGGTTTTCTTGGGTGCAGCCGGGTTATGAACACAACTCAGGTCTTCCGTACAGGGTAATCTGCTGGTGCTGTGGTCCGCTCTGTGAAAGCAGAGGACAGGTATCTGAGACACTGCCATGTTGATATTAGCTCCACAGATGTCTTGGTTTGTGTTCTTGAGAAAGTCAGTTAATGCTCTGGCTGAATCTGTAAATAGGAGCAATAATGAAATTTGCTCTCCTTAGGGACATCCTCAAACTTTTTGTCAGGCTATAAAAAGAGGCCCAGAGAGATGATTTGGCCTGGGAAAGCAGAAGTAAAACTTGGCTCTTCATTCTGTAAGACTCTCCATGGTTTAAATAAATCACGTAGAGCTCGGGGAGGCCCTTGGCAATTTGGCTTATTCAGCTCTCTGCCTTCAGGCAGGACTACATTGACACCATTTCTGAGTGATCTGCTTTTCACCTGTTTTTCAGGAAGGGAAGGGAGATTCTACAACTGAGTGAGTTTCCCTTTGGTGAGCACTGTCGTGGCCTTGATAGTGTTAATAGAGCCAGGCAGGGAGGAAGTATGGCTTCCTCAAGGCACAGTCCCTACGGGTTGAGAGTCAGAAGGGACATTCTCATATCTCAAGGATGGCAGCACTTAGGTTCTCAGTGTGTCCCCTGTCTAGTGGAGCCAGATGCAGTTCTGGTAAAGAGGATTATTAAGATGTCCTCGGGCTTTTCTTCAGATGGTGTCATCACACCGGCTTTCAAATGTCCTGACTGGAATTTTCCCCAGCCAACTTTGACTTCACTTAGTAATTAGCCCTAAGTTCTTCTTGCCACTCCTTAGATGTGAAGCCCACGCTAATAAGAGGCAATATGGATTTTCCACAAGGCTTAAATATTCTCCACTCAGCCTTTGAGCCCAGAGCGTGAGGACGACCTGGCGTCCTCCGCGGGAAACAGAAGAGTGGTGTGCCGACAATGGCAGACCTTTTTACTGGATTCAAACCTTCACTTTCCCACCTTTGATGGCCTCAGACTGTTACTTAATATTTTGTATCTCAGTTTCCTCATCTATAAAATGGAAGTATTTATACATGTACTTCGAGAATTGTGAGGATCAAATGAGTTAGCCCATGTGAAAGGCTCTAAATAGCATCTAGCAACAATGGTAGCTGGCATTATCTATCATGACCCAAAGCCTGTGTTTGCTTCAAACAAATGGAATGATTCTCAGACCAAGTTTGTTCACTATCCATTTATGGGGGGTGGTTAATTTGATTCTCAATTATGTTCCAAATCATACTCATTTTGTTCAATATAAAAAGTAAGTATAAATACACAGTTGTGGTTTCTTCTTTTGGAAGGAGAATGGGAATGGTTCCATTTTGCCATTTTAGAGGTGACCTTTGTGCCTCAGCCTGCTCATCTCTCACCAAAATTCTACTGTGTTTGCTGCCAGCTCATTCAGTAAGATGGAGGTATGTGGAGGGCCCCACTTAACTGTTTAGATGAAATGTTCTTTTATCACTGCCGTATAGGAATTTGCATTAAAATAAATTATAGGTGATCGCATTAACAAACCAAAAAGATTTGTGATGTCATAGGGTAAAATATGATTTACTTCCATGTCCTATGAAATCTATTTGTGGTTGTCTCTGATCTCTCGAGAGAATTAGTATGGACACATTAAAAAAAAGAATTTAAACCAAAAGTTCACATAAGCTGGAGTACCCTACTTCGTCTGCAACAATTATACCCTCCACACCTGCCCCAGGCCTTAGCAATATCAAGGTTAAGCTTCCAATATTCCAAGTAAAAGTACAACTTCACCTGTACACAAAAAGGTGCATACTCACTCCTGTTCTTCAAGTTTTCTTTTCATACCATTTTAAAGATGAGGAAACACATCTCAAAAGAACTCTTTCTCAGCTATTTGAAAACAAATTTTAGAGTGCTAAATTCATGGTTCTGCTTTTATATATTGTTAGAAATATCTTTTGCCTGGACTAGTTTATGTTGACATTCATAGGAGCTGTTAAGTGCTTCCTTTGTTAGGATGTACTTGACATTGTTTGTCCAATTATTGCGCCTTTTAAAAGTCATTCGAGAGAATAAATTTTAGGAGTCTTGGTAAAACAAGACAATACTGCATTAAGGAGCCTAGGAGTGTGTAGCTTAGTTTGGAACAGCCAATTGGTTTTATTATTTTATGTTTATTTAGTTTGAGAGAGACAGAATACAAGCAGGGGAGGGGCAGAGAGAGAGGGAGAATCTCAAGCAGACTTTGCATCATTAGCACACAAACTCATGAACTATGAGATCAAGACCTGTGCTGAAATCAAGAGTTGGATGCTTAATTGACTGAGACCCTCAGGTGCCCCAAAACAGCCATTTGTAATAAAATAGTCTTCCCATCCTCAGACAAACTCCACTGACTCTGCACCTTCCCCCCACCCCACCTTCACTGACTATCCTGTCTCTCTTCCCCTTTCGCCCTATACTTCTTGGAACAGCCATAATGCTCAGCATCTCCACCCCTTTACCTCCCTCTTGTTCTCCTACGTGGTCTCTGACCCTACACTTGCCAAATCACCAGGACCATCTATCTAGTGGCCAAGTGCAGTGATGACTTTTTAATCCTCACCTCAGTTGAATGTTGAGCATCAGGTGAGACTTCTGAGTGCCCCTATTTCTTGAAACATCCTACCTCCTTGGTTTACTTGACATGATAACATCCTTGATTTTCTACTTCCTCTTTTTCTGTCCATCCTCAAAATGTTGGTTCTTTGAGGTTCTTGTCTTTTCTTTTTAAGTTTATTTATTTTGAGAGAGAGAGAGCATGTGTGCATGGGAGGGGCAGAAAGCGGGAGAGAGATAATCCCCAGCAGGCTCCATGCTGTCAGCGCAGAGCATGATGAGGGGCTCAATCCCATGAACTGTGAGATCATGACCTGAGCCCAAATCAAGAGTCAGATGCCCACCCATCTGAGCCACCAGGTGCCCCTTTAAAGTTCTTGTCTTGATGTTCTTACTTCTCACATTCTCTCTGAGTGGTATCATCTGTTCCTATGGTTTCTGAAATACATTCTTTCACCCTACTTTTTTTCTTGTGAGCTATCCATACAGCCATCCACCTCCTAGCTATCTCCTTTGGGATTTCCCCCAAACACCTAAAACCCAGCATGTCAGAAATTGAACTGTTTACTTTCTCTAGTGTGTTCCCTCTCTTTGGTTCTTAATTTCATTGAAAACCACCACTATGCACCCAGTTACCCAAGTCTAAAAGCAGGGGCAGCATACTTAATTCCTCTCCCCCTCTTAACTCCATATCTATTCAGTAATTTTACAACACAAATATTTCTTTTTTTAAGTTTATATATTTATTTTGAGAGAGAGGGAGAGCACGCATGTGCATGAGAGGTTGAGGAGCAGGGGGGGGGCAGGGAGTGGGGGAGAAGGGGGAAATCCCAAGCAGGCTCCGCACTATCAGTGCAAGCCCTACATTGGGCTCAGGCTCACGAACTGTGAGATCATGACTCGAGCTGAAATCAAGAGTCAGACACTTAACCAACTAAGGCACCCAGGTGCCCATATATTACAAATATTTCTACAATCCTTCCAGTATTTTCTGTGCCCACTGCTGTGACACTAGTCCAGGCCACCATCATCTTTCATGTGGATTGCCACAATACCCTCTGATCCAGTCTCTCTTCCTCTGGCGTTGTCATTTTAACCCAAACATTACACAGCTACCAGAAGTATCTTGCAGAATTTATATCTCATGCTTTCACTCTCCAGTTTAAAAAACCTTCACTCACTCCCCTTGGACTATAAGATAAAGTCCAAACTCCTTAATATGGTTTAGGGGGCCACTTATGATATAGCTTCTGGCTACTTATCCAGCCTTATCTCATAATTGCCACCGCTTCCTTCCATTGCTGGCCACCCCAGTACTCTCTGCAGTTCTTGGGAGGTACCAAGCTCTCTATGGGTCAAAGCTCTCTATGGGTCAAGTTCTTTGTACATGCTGTCTCTTCTGCCAGGAACACCGTTTAGCTTCTCTTGACTTGGCTAACTCCCATGGATCCTTTAGGCCTCAGTTAAGACACCACTTTCGTTGAGTCCTAGACACTGGCTCACTGTCCTCAGTGGACACTTTTAGCCCAGAACTTATTGTATCAGAGCACAGATGAAGTTGTGGTTTTTTGCTCTATTCTCCAGCTTCAGCTTCTGGAGGCAAAGAGAATGTAGTGTTCACTTTTGTGTTCACAGATCCCAGCATTCTGCTGGGACAAAAGGGCTTTCACCCATATTTACTGGAAGGAGGAAGAAAAGAATGAAGGTAACAAAGTGACACACCCACAGTTGCTCTGAGCATAAGTGCTAGTCATATCGCTCTCTGCATAGTCATTTCCAACTGCAAGTTGGGCCCTTGTCTCTCTTACTTTGATTGACATGTAATCATGACATAAACTAAAGGAAGCAGACTATTTCCTTAACAAGGCTTCCATCTACCTAGAAGGATGAACAAGTACTGCTGTGAGCAAACATCCATGCTCACAACTGATTGCTCTGTAGTAGTTGACACAATATTCTTTTGGAACAAGATTATTAAATAGATATTCATTGAGCATTCATAGCAGTGCCAAAGTGTTGAAGTTATAGAAAAGAAAATAGAGTCAGGGCACCTGGGTGGCTCAGTCGGTTGGCCATCCAACTTCAGTTCAGGTCATGATCTCATGGTTCGTGGGTTTGAGTCGCACGTTGGGCTTTGTGCTGACAGCTAGCTCTGAGCCTGGAGCCTGTTTTGGATTCTGTGTCTCCCTCTCTCTGTGACCCTTCCCTGTTCATGCTGTCTCTCTCTCTCAGAAATAAAAAAAATTTTTTTTTAATTTTTAAAAAAGAGAACAGCGTCTTTTCCCCTGCCTTTATGAATCCTTCAGTCTAGGTGCCTAATGGATGACATATGCATGTGACACGCGCTAGGATACGTCATACCTGTTCTCAAGATAGCAGATGTTCAGAGAAAGAAATGTTCATTCGAGGGCTTTAGGGTTTGGTCTTTTACCCTGGTGGGATTTGGCTGAGATTAATCTTTCTAAGACTTATTCATTCACTAAACTTTTATCAAATGTTAATGATAGAGGCTAACATTTTTAAATGTTTTTTCAATGTTGTATTTATTCCTGAGAGACAGAGAGAGGCAGCGTGAGCGGGAGAGGGACAGAGAGAGAGGGAGACACAGAATCTGAAGCTGAATGACTGCCATTGAGACGGAGCAAATGTTCGTGGATATCATTAGATATAATCAAACTGGAAAACGGGGCCCTTCCTTAGCCTCAGTGCAGCCTTGCCTGCTTTCAGCCTCATTTTGGGTCCCAGCTCTAGAGCTGGGCTTGAGCTACTGGATGATGCAATCATTAGAGACTGTGGCCGCAGGCCTGCTGGAATGGAGCTTAACTGGCAAGGTCAGCTGGTTGTCATGGATGCTCCATTTCCACCAAGTCCATTTGGCTCTTCACAGCCCAGCCACCTGTTGTAAACAGCTGAAAGGGGCCTGGCTCCATTTGGAGGTTGTCGCTCTCTCTGGTATGTTGTCCAAAGAGAAGGGCGTGTGGAAACAGGAAGGACAGTAAACAGTTGCTTCTCTCATGGAGTCACTCTCTTTATCAGGAGCAACGGTCCAGGCCTGGCCAGCCCTGGGTGGTCCTTCTGCATTGGATCTGCCATCTCTTTGGATGCAGGATAGTAACAGGCTTAACTAGAGAAGCAGCTCTGCAGAAAAGACCCAAATAGCAGGTTGGAACTGTATCACAGAGGGCTTTCAGTGCTAAGCTGAGAGATTTATTCTAGAGGCTGTGGAGCATGATTGAAAGTTTCAGAGCAGAGGGGTTGTAATAAACCCAGAGGTGAGACTAGGATGCTGGCTCAGTGCTTCAGTTAGAGAAAGAGAGGGGTAAGTGAGTCAAGGGTAGACTGGGAACCCACTGGGCAGGTGGCCAGGTTAGGTTGAATTGAGCCGGGTAGAAGAAGACAGTCCACCAACAGAGGATGGACCAGTCCACAAAGCACAAATAAAATAGCTCACTCAACAGGCCTGCGATCCTCACTCACACCTGGGCCAGAGAAGGCATTGCAGAGGCCGGCCAGGGCTCTGGAGAGTTCCCAGGAAGAGACGTTGGTGCACCGTGAAGGAAAACTTCCATCCTCGAAACCAGTTCTAGACCTACTCAGTGTGTGGCTTTTTTCTCTTTTTCTTTTTTAGTCTCAGCAATATCTTGGGCCTGAATAGAGTTCTACCATGAAATAGGGGTTCCTCTTTCGCCTGAGTTCCAAAAGGCTGAGCAGGGGTTTATTACCGATGCAGTGAAAGGAAGGTTCTTCAGCATCAACTAACCTTGGTCTGAATCTTAGCTCTGTGCCGCATTAATTGTATGGGACCCTGGGCAAGCTACTTAACTCATCTGTAAAGCAGGAATCAATAACAGGTATTTCATTTGGCTGGTGTGAGGCTTAACTTAGTTAAGTATGTAAAGTACCTAATCAGTGCTTACCACGTGATGGGTTCCCAGCTCCTGGTGGTACCCATTTGTTTCTCTCTTCTTAAGGTACAGAGTTTGTACTCTGGATCCTGTCTCTCTCTAGAGCTGGAGGCAGAGCCTTGATGGGAGGGATGTCATCAGCACAGTAGCATCTTTCATTATGAAGGCATTTCAGCCGTACCTCATTTTACCTGGCATGGTTCCTGGAAAGACTATACAGTAAACCATCATTTTAATGCAGTGAAGTAGCTGGATACCCCAGGTATAGTCCTGCTTGCGGTTCTTTGTTAAGTGAGGTATATCACCATTCAATTCCTAATATACATTGATTCTGCCGAGTTTAATTCATCTATAGGTTTAGCTACTCACCCACTCCTCAGCTCTCACTCAGAGTGGATCCCATGACCTCATAGTAGAGCCTGATTGTCTCTCCCTGGGCCCTTGCTGGACTTGGAAATTCAAGATACCTACGGCCAGTTAACTCTGGGTGGAACTTTCTGTCCAAAAGGGAGCATAGCTGTACCTTACCCTGGCCCAATGAGAGGAGAACATGGGGGAACAAGTGTGCACACAAGTGTAGGCCCCCCTCAATTCCACAGACAGCCAGAGTCTACTCTGTGCAGGTCCTTCTGTTGGGGATCGGGGTTCCTGAGATGACAAAGGCCAAGCCTCTGTACTGGAACGTCACAGACTTCATGAGCCCTTTCTTGTGCTTGACCTCATGGGCTAGGCATCCTTATTGGCCCTGGTCACTGGGTTGCCAGATACACAGGTGAAAAAGCTGCTCCTTACCGGAAGTGTTGTGCTCCCTAAGGGAAGAGTCAGGACACACGGGTCTAGAGAAATGTGAGAAGACAGCCTCAGAGAGGAAGCCTGCCCTACAGGGCGTCACTGATGCTTTGCAGAAGCAAGAAGAGCCATGGGCCTTGGGATCCATGTTTGCACAAATGATTGACCTTCAGTGGAAGAGAGGACATGTGCATTGGGAGGGGTGGATATATTGAAATTTCTGTTCCCAATAACCACACAGTACAAATCTGCAGAATGACAGCCATTTCCTCGTAGAAGCTTTACCTAAATTCCCAAGCACACTACCTTGGTTTGTGGAATATGACTTTACCTGCCACTAGATGGCCCCCCACGTACACATAGAAACACATAGAGACTTTGAAGTAGATGTTCTGTATTTTTTCAACATGTACACATACATATACACGCACACAATTTTTTAAATTTTTATTTATTTTAATGTTTATTTCTTGAAACAGAGAGAGACAGACAGACAGAGACGGAGACAGAGCACAAGTCGGGGAGAGGCAGAGAGAGAGGGAAACACAGAGTCTGAAGCAGCCTCCAGGCTTTGAGCTATCAGCACAGAGCCCAACGTGAGGCTTAAACTCACGAACTGTGATATCATGACCTAGACCAAAGTCAGATGCTTAACCAACTGAACCACCCAGGCACCCCTCACACACACACACACACACACACACACACACACACACACACACACAAACACACAATCTTAACTTTCCCCATCTTTGAAGCCAGTAACCGATTCATTAATTTTGCTTTTAGCATTTAATGATAGAACTTAAATTCTCTGGAAACTTGGTTTAACATAAGAATCTGTGGGTATTCTTAAATCCTCTGGGCCACAAACTACATGATTAAGAAGTTGGATTTGAATCTGTTCTATTAAATGGTATGTTTTGGTTTGTCTTGTAAGGCAATACATTCAGGGTTTAACAGAATAGTTCAATTTTTAATTTTTTAATTTATTTTAAAGAGAGGGAGCACATGAGCGGGGAGATGGGCACAGGGAAAGAAAGAGAAAATCTCAAGCAGTCTCCAGGCTCAGCACAGAGACTGACGTGGGGCTCAATCCTACATCCGTGAGATCATGACCTGAGTAGAAATCAAAGTTGGACACTCAACCGACTGAGCCACCCAGGCACCTCAAGCTCTAGTTTTTAAAAAGTACTAGAAGAGAAAGTGAAAACAAACACTAAGTAATGCTTCCTCTCTGAGGAAGTGTTCTGAGATATTTTAAATATTAACTTAATCTTCATAGCTTTGAAAGAACTCTTCTGTATACATCATTATAAGCATCTTATAGATGAGGGAACTGAGACTCGGAAAAGTAGGGACTTTACCCAGGATTTCAACCAGTCATCGGCTGGCTGATCAAACTCCTGATCCTGGCTTGTTTGTACTACATTCTGCTGCCCCACACTGGTCTAAAGCAATCAGGAGGGGCTTAGCAGAAGTCTGATTGTGGCATCCAAGATACCAGAATTCTGACTTCCCTTGTTTCCTTCCTCTCAATTTTTTTATCTATTACGCAGAGATAAAACAACCTCTGATTGCTGAAAATGGACTTTGTGTATCACACTAGTGTCTGCTACTGCTATTATCAGGATACTTTGGGTTTATGGGAATTTGGGACCCTCATATGTGCCCAGGATGTGCATGGTCCTTCACTCATTCACACAAGAAACGTTTATTTTGCGATCTCCCACACCGTGGTGCCTGTGCTCTTTCAACTACAATCTGGTCCGTCCCGAACTGTTACAGCTGAGTGTCGCAATGATGTTTCCTGGTGTTTTCAGCAGGTAATTCTCCCTTAGCCTCAGGATCCAAAAATAATAGACAATGATAGGAAAACTTCAGGGGTAAGACTGCAGCTGAATAGGAAGATGGCCAGCGCCCTTTTTGCCTAAGCCAAACCACCAGAAAGACAGATGGTTTTTTTTTTTTTTTTAAATCATCATTTTGGAACACAATGTACTATTTCTATATTCAAGAGTTTCCATTTCAAATGGCCTGTCAGATCATCTCTTTGACAGAGGGCTTCAATTAAAAGCACAAGTCTCTGGATAGTTTTTGAAGGAGACTCATCTTCTTGGGATCTGATGCAGGCTGCTTTTATGTTGCTTCTAAAAACTTCTCCAATTTGGCTTAAGTAATGCGCTCCAACCCAGGCTTTGATCCCTACATGTGAATCATTTTGTATCCAGACATTCTCATTGGCAGGCTGTTGGTATAAGGAAAATTCTGTTTTCCTTCTGGATTTGAAAATCCAAAATTAGACAGCACTCTCATTCAACAGAGCTGATAAGTCTAGAGGGATAAAGTTCATCAGAGAGACTGTTTGTAGCTTCATTTTTAGTTCCTCAAGTTTTTGTCTCAAGCCCCCATAATAAATGTGGTGTGCCTGACTTTCTTTACCTTCTGTAGAGTCTCCCTGGGACATTGACCCACACAGCAGCCTTGAGCCAGGTTTCTCCAGGGCACTCATCCACCAGCGCCATTCCATCCTTACCTGTCCAGCCTCTGGGCCACCAGGGGTGTGCATGAGCCAGAGATGGCAGTGTCACTGTTTGTGCCTCGAAACTATCTGTGCCCTTTGTAAGAGGTCCCCATAGGGTCTTCTTGCTGCCTTTTGACAAAATGTCTCTATTGTATCTGTAAGATAGACAAATGATGGGGGTGGGGGTGGGGGCAAAGGGGCTCCTGTGAACGTGCCAAGGGAAACCAACAGTGCAGAGCCACGTTGTACGTGCAGTCCATGCGGAATGCTCGAGGAAGACAGTTTTTGGTGTTGACTCAACCTTTAGGCTGTAATGGAGAAGGGAAGCCTCGGCGTTTGCCCAGACGTATGATGACCCATTAGTATGTTACTCCACGCCCTTTCCTGCTGCAGCCATGTGGGGGCTGTGATGTAGTGAATCAGGCCAAGAGCTTGTTTTCTGTACGAACTCATGGGTTTGAGACCATTTCAATCCTTGAAACTTCTTAAATTAGGGTGTCCAAGTTCAACTTCATTTCCTGGACAACACTGAACCATAGACCGTCAAAGGGAACAGAACTGGCTGGCTTTGGCTGTATTTCCTCTCCCAAGAAGAGTAGCCCTCCAATACCTGTAACAGTCGGGAAGTTTCAAGGAAGTGACCAAGAAAGAGGTGGGCAGGAAGGTAAAGGCCAGAGTCTTGCTAAACTACACAAACTCTCAGCACTTGGCTACCACAGTCTAATTGGGGGCATAGTTTCACAATTTAATGTGCTCATTTGTTTCAGCCCAGCCTGTGGGGCCAAGGACAAAATGTTTGACTTAGAATGACCTCGATGTCATCGGAGTATAAAAATCAATAAATGGAGCCCACTTTTGCTTCTCATGGTAGGCCTTCTCACCCCTTGCCTGGACAACTCCTAATTAATCTTATTGATCTTTATGCTTTATTCTGCACCTGTCCTCTACATCCACATCCATTCTCCTACAGCTGCCACAGTGATCTTTCTAGAACATAGCTGATCCAGGCACTCCCGTAAAACAGACAAATAGACAAGTAGCTTAAACACTTTCCTGTTGCCTGCTGCCTTCAGGTTCAAATCTAAACCCTGGAGGTGGCATTCAAGCCTGGACCCAACCCTCCCTGTCACCTCTTCCCTTCATGAGCACTTGGAATACTCCAGTCTGACAGAGGTCCTCACTCACTCGCTTGAACATCCCTGGCAGATTGAGCTCCTTTGTCCATGGCATTGCTTTGGCCTGAAATGCCTTCTAAACACCTCTCTGCCTTGATACTTTTTATCATCCCACTGAGACAGGATGAGGTCCCATTTGAACGGTCCCCTTGAAATGTCCCAAGCCCGTGAAATCCTGCCATCTCCACTCCCTAAGCAGTCCGGCTCTCTTCTTTGACCCTGTTGTGGACTTTGAAGTTTGAGCTCTGCCCAGCACCATTTTGTAATTGTTCACACTTGCCTCCCCATCAGAGGATGAGTTTTTTATTTTTCATTTTTTAAAGGTTTATTTATTTTGAGAGAGACAGAGACAGCATGATTGGGGCAGGGGCAGAGAGAGAGAGAGGGAGAGAGAGAGACTCCCAAACAGGCTCCGTGATGTCGGGGCAGAGCTCAATGTGGGGCCTGAACTCGAGAAACTGTGAGATAATGACCTGAGCTGAAACCAAGAGTCAGATGCTTAACTGAGTCACCCAGGTGCCCCAGGGATGAGATTTTTAAATGTAGAGATGAGGCACCTGTCGCTGTACCTAGCCCAAAACATGCTTGATAAACAATGAATGAATGATCCAGAATATTTCATACCTCCCTTGCGAGGCCACAGAGGCCCAAAGGCTGCAGTTTCTGCTCTAGCCAGCAGCCACCCCTGTTTTCGTTTCAGACCCTTGCCTCCTGGCCAGGTGCCCGATCTCAGAGTCTCATACACCTCGACCCAGAGCAGTGACTGCAACCCTTGGCTCCTGAGAGGAAGGGGCAGGGCTCAGTGACTGTGTCTCTGAGAACATGCTAGAGAACAATAGCAGGAAGTGTGCAAGCGGGCAACAATCAGTCGGCTCAGCCCGTGCAGAGGAGCTTCCTGATTGGCTTGATCTGTTCAGAGCAGGAACTCTTAGAATAACTTTGGAATTATCCCAGTGGGATGACACATTTCTCCACCGAGGAGGAGCAGTCACCTGGTAATATGAAGCATGGAAAACATGGTTACCAGAAAAACAACAAAACCTCAGAGGAGGATGCCTTTCGGAAGAAGTTTGGATTTGCCAAGTCTCCCAGTGCTGCCCCCGTTCCCCAGGCCACACTCCCTCTGAGGCTCCACTTCAGGTGCAATTCAACTGTCACCTATACCTTCCAGATGGATAGGTAGCATTCTTCCCTCTAGGGCTCAAAGGTCAGAGGTGTTTTCTGTCCTTTGGTGGACAGTCAGGTGGCTCAGGAAACTCAGACGGTAGGTGGCCATAGGCAAGAATGTCCCCTTTCAGAGCCACATTCCTGTGGTAGACATTGGTAGAGCGCTGGCTGTGTACAATGCACTCTTGTATTGTATTCTCTCAATATGGCCCTGTGGAGGCCACCGTCATATACCAGATGCTCTTTCTGCTCTCATGGAGAAGTGGTTTCCAAACCATATTCTCTTCTGTGGAAGGGCCCACCCAAGGCAAGGATAGTGTAAGAGAAGCAGGAGGGGCTCCCACTCCCCTCATGCGTCAGCCAGAGCACATCTCTTTGATCAGTATATTGGAAAAGAAAAATCTGTGCCAGAAAGAGGAAATACCGAAAACCCATGGAATAGGAACAGTTTCATCTGCTCTTGGAAGGAAGCAGCTCAAGGCAGTCTAATATCCCAGCCTGCAGCTGTAACAGGCAGACCTGGGTTGAGGGCCCAGCTCTGCCCCTCACTGGTGACGGGCCACACGTTACTGCACCTCTCTGAACGTCTGGAACATCACCAGTCAGGTGTGGATTATAGTAATAGCTACTAAGCAAATTGCAGAGAACTAAATAATGCTTACAAACAACTTAGCATGCTGTCTGGCTCATGGTAAATGCTCCACAAATGTTAGCTATTTTTACCACTACATTAAATTGGACATTAATTTTTTTTTCCTGATGAATGACTCATCATTCATGGAGCTTCGAAAGCTCCATTGGTCTTCCCAGAGTAACCTCCAATACAGACAACAGGCAAAAATGTGTTGATTGTCCCCAGTTTGGGCATTTATAAAAGCTATGGCTGAAGCCATGTGGATATACATGTGCACACACACACACACACACACACACACACACACACACAGACACACACACTCAGAGGCTAATGGAGAACTCTGACTCAGCAGGAGAGCTATCATAGTGCTGGATTTAGGCACAAACAATGAGTAAACAGGGGTTTGGATGAGAGGAATGTGCCACACAAACAATTTTCTCAATCAGATATGAAAGCCCAGTTGCTTCCTGAGTGAAGGGCAAGCCCAAAGAGAATCACCAGGGCGAAGCAAAGTAAATGTGGAGACTCTCCATCATTCCGGCCCAATTCCTGCAGAACTGGGTGTCCACTACCTACTCTACCTATGGTTTTGTGTAGGTGAGCCCTAGGGGAGCACTGCATTACACGTGGGGTGAGGTGCATTTATATATTTGAGATATTGGGAGAAAAGCATGAAAAGTCTAGAAAGCACAGCAGTTACCTGCTGCATTTTCTTGTTTCAGGGAAAGCAAATAAGGCAGGTTGCTTCTCTATCAGTTCTTTTTTCTGGAGTTGCCACTAAATTAAATTGTTCTTTCAAAAATCGTTTTTGACTGAAGGCCTTGAGCCAAAGGGTCTGCCTTAAGGCTGCTTCCAGTTGAGAAACAACTCCCCCGTTCACTGAAACCCTTATCTCCTAAGCCAGCATTTTGTAAGAACTTTCCCTGAGGCAGGTTCCTTGCTACGTAAACTAGCTAGAAGCCACATTCAAAGAGAGATAAGAAGAGATGGTGATTATCTTCAAGAAGTTTGCAAAAGGGAGTTGGGAAGGGAGGCTCAAATCCATAAACCAGTGATTAATACGCAATCAGATAAAATTGGTGATAGAAATATGTTCACCGGATAAGGTAGCAAAGAGGAAGGGCACCGTCATGGGAAAGGCATCAGGGAGGACCTCCAGGAAGGGATGATACCCAAGCAGATTCTTTTTTTTTTTTTAATTTTTTAATGTTTTATTTATTTCTAGGAGAGAGAGAGAGAGAGAGAGAGAGAGAGAGAGAGAGAGAGTGTGAGCAGGGGAGGGTCAGAGAGAGAGGGAGTCACAGACTCTGAAACAGGCTCCAGGCTCGGAGCTGGCAGTCAGCACAGAGCCCGACACGGGGCTCGAACCCACGAACCACGAGATCATGACCTAAGTGGAAGTCAGATGCTTAACCGACTAAGCCACCCAGACGCCCCGTCAAGCAGATTCTTAATGAGCAGTAATTACCCGGGGGAACAGGAAGGGAGAGAATAAGGGCAATTCAGGCAGAGGCGCTGATATGAGCAAAAGCGTTGAGGCAAGAGAGTACCCTGTGTGCAGGGATCTGTAAGAATGTCATTGTTCTTGGAGATGAGTGAGAGGCTGGGTGTATACAGGCTAAGGAACTTATAGCAGAGAGCCTGTGAGGGGTTTCTAGCAGGGGAATGCAACTGTGGTGTGTCCACACCCATTCTGGATTTGAGGGTAATAAGGCTGGATAGAGGTAAAGGAATTGGTTAGAAGGTTGCTGTAGGCATGAAAGATATGCCTACGTATGAAAGATATTTGTGGGGCAAATTGGCAGGATTTCGTGGCTAATATACATGTATAGTGGTTACCAGAGAGGGACAAGTGAGAGATCGAGGTAACATCCAGCTTTCCGTCTTAAGTAGAATGGATTGATGGTGCTCCCAGGAGCCCAGATAAAGAATGCCAGAGGGAGAAACACCTTTTTGAAGAAAGATGAGTTTGGTCATGCATATGTTGGCTTTCAGGTACCTACGGACTATGCACACGGAGACACGGGAAGTGCAATGTATACAGTGGCTGGAATCTAGGAGAAAGGCTAAAGGTATAGGTTAGGCCGATGTCAGCTTGTTGTGGGAATTAAACCACGAGACTGGCCATGATTAGCTGAGGATAAAACATCTAGCGAGACAGTGAGCCAAATGAACTTCTAATTAAGGAGTAGAAGGGGAGCCCATATTGGGAATTTGGTGTCATGCCTCTGAAGGGGATGAAGACTGGCCCGCAGTGTTTTAACAAGGAGGAGTCAATAGAGTCACCCTGAAGAGTATTTCTTAGACTCAGCAGTTAGGAGGTCATGGACTTGAACAAGATCAGATACAACAGAGTGGTGGGGGCAGAAAGTAGAGTGAAACAAGTCAGAGGATGTTGAAGCAGACAGAGGGGAGTGCTCTTGGGGGAATCTGGGAGAGAGATTCAACAGTAACTCAAACAGGATGTGCGGTCATAAGAAGTTCACCTGTTTTTTTTTTTTTTTTTTTTTTTTACAAATAGTTTATTGTCAAATTAGTTTCCACATAACACTCAGTGCTCATCCCCAAAGTGCCCTCCTTCATGCCCATCCCCCCCTCCCCCCCACATCCATCAGTCCTCAGTTTTTGTCAGCATTCAAGAGTCTCTCATGGTTTGCCTCTCTCCCTTTCCCCCACCATTTCCGCCCTTCTTCTCCCCCTTGGTCCTCCGTCAAGTTCCTCCTAATCCTCCTATACGTGCAAACATATGGTATTTGTCCTTCTCTGCCTGACTCATTTCGCTCAGCATAACACCCTCAAGGTCCATCCATGTTGCTACACATGGCCAGATTTCATTCTTTCTCATTGCCATGGAGTATTCCATGGTATAGATAAACCACATCTTCTTGATCCATTCGTCTGTTGATGGACACTTAGGCTCTTTCCATGTTTTAGCTATTGTGGAGAGTGCTGCTATGAACATTGGGGTACATGAAAGTTCACCTGTTTTTAATGTGAGAGAATTTATTCTTGTTTACGGAATAAAGGCAAAGAGGTGTCTGGGGAGAGGTTGGAGCTACAGGGGGAGGGGATAATTGATGGGGTGTCTTCCCAGAGGAATCCAGAAGGTCAGGTGCACAGGTGGAGGCATGGACCTTGAGGAGGAGGGCCTCTGAGTCAGAGCTGGGAGGTACAAAGGCTGGATGAGACTTTTTTCTCTTCTACAAAAAGAGACACTTTTTGAAGAGAAAAGGGCTTAAGCCACTGAGAAGTGTGTTGCTTTGAAAGGAGATTCATCTCACTGTCATGTAATCAAGACTCTTTATTTCTGATGAAGCAGGCTCAAACAAGAATTATACCCAAGAAATCAATGTGCAGCACAAGCTTGGAAATGATTTCCTGTAGCAGAAATCAACTTGCACAGATTCTGGAGGTATAAGCCATTTGATTTCAGAGGGAATAAACACAAGACAAGGAGAGACAGGCTGATCTCTGTGTGCTAAGGAAAATGTATGGAGAGACAAATTTGCATTCACATTTATTTGGGATTAAATTTGGTTGTACCAATATCAGTAATGAAATGTGTTAATATGTCCCAGCTATACACTTAGATCAAGACATAAATAAACACAATATTAATTTTTTCTCAATGGATATACAAATTATATCCATTTGGAGGGGGAAGTAGCAAAAACAAGGCAAGATGTACAAAATTATATTGAAGAGCACCAAGTTAGTTTCACTATAGAATCTTTTTTTTTTTTAATGTTTATTTATCAGAGAGAGAGAGAGAGAAAGCATGAGCAGAGGAGGGGCAGAGAGTAAGAGGAAGACACAGAATCTGAAGCAGCCTCCAGATCTGAGCTGTCAGCACAGAGCCCGATGTGGGGCTCAAACCCACAAACTGTGAGATCATGACCTGAGCCAAAGTCAGACACATAGCTGACTGAGACTCCCAGGCTCCCCCCACTCTAGAATCTTTTAAAATTGTGTTCTTGCTTTGCCTTGCTTTTCATTCATTCAATGTATATGTACAGGGAACAAAATAATATATCATCCTCTCAGTAAGCCTATACTCAGGAGAAGTGTGGTACAGCTAGGGTAGGAGAGGGTAAGTGCATTTTTAACAGTCATATCAAATACCTAACAGGGCTAGAAATGCTCTGGGGATTTGGGAGGAGTGGACACATCAGACTGAAATGGTTTAAGGAAAACATGACTAAAGAGACCGAATTTGGTTTGGGCTTTGATGTTTAGGTGTGTTAGATGGGGATGAAAGTGGGGACTCGTTCCTGGCTTTTTCACAGGGCAGCATACTTCCTGTTCTGGCTGGAACACAGGGGACAGCATAAGGCTGAGAAGGGACTAGAGCAGAGCATGGAAGTGTGAACTTCCAGCCTATGAAGTTTGGGTTTGGGAAGGAGGTGATGGAGAGCCACCAGTAGCTTTTCAACAAGGGAAAGGATATGAGCTGTACTCCTGAAAGGACATTCTCTTCTCTGCCATCGTTCCACCTCAGTGATGACCTGGGGGAGTAATGAAATGGGCTTGAGTTTCCACTGACACCTTGCACTCAAGGAAGGTCCTGTTCTATTAGGAGAAGTGGAAATCCTCTGTTTATTTAAGGGCTGTTAACCTTTCTTCATACTAAAATACCAAACAATCTGTGGTAATTCCAGATACACTCATCTAGGTAAAAGGAAGTTGTTTCCTTGCAAACTGAGTCACACATGAAAAATATTTTGGGGGTGCCATAGAAACAAATGCACGGTCTTCCTGAAATGTGGGAAATGAATTTTGTAGCATCTGCTTGTGTGAAAACAAACGATATTCTTCCCAATGCTCTCTACCCAGAATATAGAAACAGAGAGAAATTGAGATGAGAGAGAGAGCGAGAGCGAGAGAGAGCGAGCGAGCGCGAGGCAGGCTAAACATTCAAAGAGGAGAGGAGGGGTAACAAAGTGGTGGGGGATCCGAGGACAGTTGCCCCTCAGCCTCTCACCACACTCACTTCTGAACAGCATTCGATGTGTCTTCACTTCTGTCATGTCACTGCAACTTCATTGTCATTGGTGAGCTCCATGTTGTTAAGCCTTGTGCCTCCAGGTGATAAGCTCAGTGTCTGTCAAGTGTACAGACAGGCTGACTTGCCTTTCTCCCATTAATCCAGCTGGCAAAGTGCTGGGAGTCAGACTGACACAAACATTGCAGTCACAGCACACCAAAGAGACACTAAGACCTGGGTGACATCACTGAGCAAAACTCAGGAACTTCCCGAAGGAGACTCTGGAAGGGACGGGGGTTTGAGGTAGAGTGTCGGTGAAGCAGAGCTTCAGCCAAGCCCTATTTACAAGAGTCAGTTAGTCATTGTGCATTCCACACTTTGCAATTGTTCATTTTTTTTCTTCCTTCTGCTGCTGAGTCATTAATGAGGCTCTGGGCTGTGATGAGCTATGGCCCCGCATCCTTGGCATACTTCGAAGAGCATTCATTCAAATTCCACCATATGTACAAATGTCTTGAACTAATCAGTATGAAATGTGGATGCAAGTAAAGAGACCGACAAGAACAGTGGCTTGAACAAGATGTTCATTTCTCCCTCCAGTAAAAATCCATAGGTAGGCAGTCCAGAGCAGTCTGGTGGCCATCTCTGTGAGTTCCTTGGGGACCCAGGGCTTCTTTCAGTTTATCCTTCTCCTAGCCTCATCCTCAGAGTTCATTTAAGATGGTAGTGAGAACTCCACCGCAAGCACCTGTGCATTTCCATTTTTTTTAAGCTTATTCATTTTTGAGAGAGAGAGAGAGAGAGAGAGAGAGAGAGAGAGCGTCTGAGCAGGGGAGGGGCAGAGAGAGAAAGAGGGAGATCACAGAATCTAAAGCAGGCTCCAGGCTCTGAGCTGTCAGCACAAAGCCCGACATGGGGCTCAAGCTCACAAACCATGAGATCATGACCTGAGCCAAAGTTGGACGCTTAACCGACTAAGCCACCCAGGTGCCCCAGTACATGTGCATCTCAGACAGTGGGATGAAAGAAGGGCTAAAGAAGAAAGGGCTAAAGGAGGTTCTAGAAGCTGCCCTACAGGACTTTCACTTACATTCGTTTGGCAGAGTATACTGTACATGGCTATAAAATAGGCTGAGAAATGTGGTCATTTTTCTGTGTGGCCATAGGCCTAGCTAAACGTCAGGGATTGTAAGAAAGGAAAATAGAAACTGGTTAACAACTAACATTTCTGGTTTGTGTGTGTGTGTGTGTGTGTGTGTGTGTGTGTGTGTGCGCGTGCGCTGGATGCACGAAGATGTGGGCAGCTCCCCTCTCCTCTGAGTATCAACATTCTTCCTGAGGTTCTTGTTCTGGCAAGTTGGCCAGACAGGCACCTCACTTGACTGCTCAACTATAAACTTGCAGTTCACGAGAAGAGAACAGGTCTAAATTCAGCAGCTCGGCCATCTGCCAGTGTCTCCTGTTATTCTGGGAGAATTTACTGAGACTCAAACACGTTGCAACTAAGCTGCTGTAGTTGGCCTTTCACGGTTCGTGTATATAACCCTAGCTCAGGTCTCTCAATGGAGAGGAAAATTGTAAAGACTCACTCCATTGTCAGGGACAGACTGATCTGGCTCAGAGCTTGTTCAGGAATACACTTGTGAACATTTCTTTACTGCCTTTCTTGCCTCAGCTGACTCAGTGCTGAGTTCCTCCCCCTTCATCTTCCTATCTTACTTTTCTACTCTTCCCATCACCCACCTCCCTAATCCTGGGTCCCAGTTCGTATCACCAGTGTCCCCCATTGGGTGGAAAGTTCCATTTGCCTGGGTTTTCCTGTTTCCCAGAATGGAGCCCCTACAAGTCATGGGGATTGCTACACGTGACCTTTGCACTTCCAAAGGATAGAGCTCAGACCGTGAAAGCCACAGGGAAATTCACTTCACCTCAATCTGAGCAATCTGATCTGTAGTTCAGCACTATTCAAAGAAAGAATGGGCTGCCTTTAGAGGTGGTGAACTCCCCATGTGAAATCCCGAGGATTTCAAGCAGATGTAGGATGACCATTGAGTGGAATGCAGCTCAAGGGCTTCATGTTTCTGAAAAGTGATTAGATTAAATAGCTTCTATTCCTAACCTGACCTTCTTTGGTTCTATGAGCATGAAAAATACATTATGTTGCATTATACATTCTTCAGGAAATGAGGAAAAAAGAGGAAGTGGTCATAGGGAATAGTCGAAAGAAGTGACAGAAAATACTGGTTCTCCAGCCAGACCACCAAGATCCAAATCCTGGCCCTACATTATCTTTACAACCCTGGGCAAATTAGTGACCTTTCTGTACCCTATTTCCTTCATCTGTGGGATGGAGTTCAAAAATTTCTACTTTGGAGGCTCTTGTGAAGCATAAAGTATGGTAATGCTTGTAAAACACTTAGAAACAGTGCCTGGTACACAGTAAGCGCTCAAAAATCCCAATCATTACTGTTGTTGTTGCTTACAAGCCACATACATATAACAAAAACAATATTAGAATATTTAGTATTATAATATCCACATCACCACTGATGGGGAAAGAAAAATGAAACACACCTGTGTTTACAGGCAAAGTCCTCTCTAAACAGTAAGACTATTGGCAACCCGGTTTGTGTGAGTCTGTACTCTTGGATTCAACTGAGAGACACCCACACAAAGGAAACATTTATTGGCTCCTGTAAGTAAGAAAGTTAATGTTGCAGCAGAGGATCATGGGAAACAATAGCCAGAGGGTCCTTCTCAGTCAGCCTCTTCTTTGTTTGAGTCTTGTTTTCTGCCACTGCAGAAGAGGGAAGGTAGGTTCTCAGCAGAGCCCTTAAGGCCAGGCATGTATTTCCAGGCCAGACAAGGGGCAGCAGAATGCAAACACAGAGCGAGCTATGGGGGTGAGGGATAGAAAGCTGAGGGTCTCTCTGAGGCCATCGTGCTGGGCTGTGTCAGCTGGATGGTAGAGCTTTGCCGGGCCTGAAAAGGCCATACAAAGCTCCGTGCCCTCCGGTAAGAGCAGGGACATAGGATAATCTGGGCCATGGCCCAGTCTCCTCCATCTGGCACATTTTCTTCTCTTACCCACCTGATGAATGTATCCTTCAAGGCCCAGCTAAAGTATCACCTCCTCAGTCAAGTTTTCCTCAGCACCTTATGTAGCAGTTGGAAATTGCATTCAGCTGTGACCTCAGCAGGGCCTCAAACTTGTAGAAATCTGGAGCCGACAGTCCAGACGCTTTGTGAGTTGTATGTATGTGTTTACTTGGCTGTTTTCATCACCTACCAAGAGCTCTGATGAGCAGCCATTGCGGGTGATTCAGCTCTGCCCCTGACGCTCAGCACAGTGCCTGGTGGAACGAAGGTGTTTGCAGAAAGTTGGATGGATGAATGCATAAATGGATTCTGAAATGAGAGTGATCGATGCACTTCAGGGAGCCATAGCTCCTTCGTGTTTTCCTGCGAGGGAGGTCCGTTGAGGTTAGGTAGATTCTAAAAGACCATTTGGCCATGATTGCACCTTTATCTTCATTAAATTAAACCTGCATGGCTGCAGTGTGTCACCTCTGCTTACGGCCTATTACAGTTTGCTTTTTGCTCAGGAGAAACTGAGCAAGCCAGTCAGAGGCTGTTATGTGCACCCGTCTCAGCCTAAGGAGCCTCGATTAACCTTGAGTATAAATTACACTTCCTGCCCATTCTTTATTTTTAGTTCGGCAGCCTCTACTCGGCTCCTCCAGGAAAGACTGCATTAGATTTCAGTCATGAAACTACAAAACAGTGGCATCTCTAACCTGGCTGGGATGACTCTCATTAACCCCATGGCGCTCCATTCCCTGGGACGCTCCTTGGCTCCGGGACTCAGGTTTTCCACAGAACGATAGTGGCCTGGGCTGTTCGGCACCCTCAAGACCTGGCCCAAGCCCACTTGTGCATCTGTAGAGGAATCTGCTCCTTGGATCTGGCTTGCTAGCCTGTCAATTTCCCTCATTCATTCCTTTTGGGTGAAACTCGTTTGTTGCTATTCCAAAAGTTTAGTTTCATTGCTTTCTCTCTACCTCTCTCTCTCCGCCTTCTCAGTTACACAGTATCATGACCCAAATCTTTAGTGTCTGAGCTATATAGCTGAGAGCCCTGAAACCCATAGGGCCAGGGAGACAGGCCAGCCAGTGGGTATCAGGCCACAGAGAATTCTTAACCACTTGAGGCTGCTTCACTGGGAGAAGTGAGCTACTTAGAGTCAGCGTTTCATCCCCCCTTTTTTTCAGTCAGCCATTCTTTTTTTTTTTTTTTTTTATGTCTTTATTTTATTTTGAGAGACAGAGAGCAAGTGGGGGAGGGGCAGAGAGAGAGGGAGACAGAATCTGAAGCAGGCTCCAGACCCTGAGCGGTCAGGAGAGAGCCCAACGTGGGGCTCGAACCCACGGACTGTGAGATCATGACCTGAGCCGAAGTCGGACGCTTAACCGACTGAGCCACCTGGGCGCCCCTCAGTCAGCCATTCTTAACACGATTTATTTATTTTAGAATCCCCTGCAGTGCCTGGTTCTGAGTCCAGCCAAACAAGCACAGTAAATGTGGGTCAAGTTGAATGTAAATTGACGTTGGCATGTGCCCATTTTACCCTTCACGGACACATGAGAAATTGGCTCCTTTCCCGTGCCCCAGCCTGTGAAATGCTGCCTTCTCAGCACTGGGTCAAAGGTGGAGTTTTTAAAAAGCTATTTGTTGGTTTTATTCTGGCTAGACAAGGAGTACATGAATTTTTTTAAAAGGGGAAAATATTGAAAAATATACAGAATATAATTAAAATGACTCAATATCCCATTACCCAGAGGCAACTACTACTGATATTTTTCTATTTTCTTTTTAATTTTATTTTATTAAGTGTATTTATTTATTTTTGAGGTAAAGAGGAGCAGAGAGAGAAGGCAAGAGAGAGAGAATCCCAAGCAGGCTCCACACTGTCAGCGCAGAGCCCAATACAGGGCTTGAACTCACGAACCATGAGATCATGACCTGATCCGAGACCAAGAGTCAGATGCTTAAGTGACTGAACCACCCAGGCACCCTAATATTTCCCTCTTTTCTCAACCTTAATCCTCATGAGGTGTGCCCTGTATCCCTCCAGATTTCTCTGAGGGTTGGGAGAGGTGGTGCAGGGATAATTTATATTCTTTCAAATCTTATAGCTTCAGGCATTATTGGGCTATACACATACACACATTACAAATGTATGTATATATATATTATATATATTATATGTTTTATTAGGATATATATCCACATGTATATATCATGTAATACAAGCATATATAACATTTACCCATATAATATATAAATATTTGAGCTGTATCACTTAGCTGTTGTCACAGTAGTACTATATGACTACTCTCAAGCTCAGTGGTTTAAAACGAATGTCATTTATTATTGCTCATACTTCAATGACTGTACTGGGTATTTGCTGATCTAGGCTGGGCTCAGTAAAGCGACTCTAATTTCAGGTATAGATCCTACTAGGCATGGCTTCAGACTCTGGATTAGGCTCCATGCTACTCCCTTTATGTTTTTTCCTTTATGTTATGTCCAAGGCTGAAAGGACAGCCGTTGGCCAGAGATACTCTTCTCCTGGAGCTGGCAAGGCACACAGGGACAACCCAACTGAGCAAGCACATTCCAAGCCTCTCCTATGTTGTGTCTACAGTATCCCATTGGCTAAAGCAGGTGACATGGCTGAGCCGATAGTCAAGGCACAGGAAGGTACAAACCACCCACCATGAGACCAAAGCAAATCAAGTGGCCAAGACCAACATCAGTGGGTCAGGGATGTATCCACTTTCCATGATGGTGGAGAGGGGAGGGAGGGAATATGGTTAAGAATACTCTAACCACATCCTCCGAATCTGCTGAGGAACTCTGCCCCCTGAGGTTCAGTCTGCTCAGAACCCACCAGGCAATACTATCATCCAGTCTTCCCAGGAAACCTTTAGCCTTGAGCTCCTCTGCCCATTGAACTAATTCAGTTTCTGGATCATTCGACCACCCCTTGTGAGTTGTCTCTATTCCACGTTTATATCCTTTCCTTGATTTCCTCTCCCTCACAATAATTTACACAGAGGTGGGTAGAAGATTTTGCTGCTCATATGGAACAGTAAAGGAGTTTTATATCTATTTGTTTATATATCTATGTCATTTGGCCCCCTCTCTTGTAGACTCTGTATCTCAGCCTACAAAGAGCCTTTCAAATCAAGGCTTGCTGAAGAATTCACCCTGGTATCAGAAATCCTGAAAGTCTTAGGGCGCCTGGGTGGCTCAGTTGTTTAAGCGTCCGACTTCGACCTAGGTCATGATCTCTAAGTTCAAGCCCTGTGTCGGGCTCTGTGCTAACAGCTCAGAGTCGGTGTCTCCCTCTGTCTCTCTGCCCTTCCCCTACTTCTGCTCTGTCTCTCTCAAAAATAAACATAAAAAAAAAAAAAAAAAAAAAAAGAAATCCTGAAGGTCTCATTTGGCTGAGCCATGTATTTTTGAAGCTTGGTTCAGTTTCTTTGATTCTTTGAACATACATATATTGAACCCTTGTGCCCTCCTCTCCATGATGAATTTATAATCTAGTGGGGGAAACTAATGATGTAGGGTTGCTAAACCTCAGCACTATTGACATTTGGGGCGAGACAATTCTCTTTTGTGGGGGCTGTCCTGGGCATTGCAGGGTGTTTAGCAGCATCCCTGACCACCACCCACTAGGTACCAGTAGCACCACTTCCATTCTTCTAGAGTTATGGGCAACTAAAATGTCTCCAGACATTGCCAAATATCCCCTGGGGGACAAATCACCTTGGTTGAGAACCACTGCTCTAACATATACTAGACTTGATAAGATCTCTCATAAATAATAAGAAGAAAGACCAAAATAATGGGCTAATAACTGTTCAGAGGAGGGCAGTGTTATTTCCTGGTGGTGAATCTGTGAAAGTCTCCTGGGGTGGGTGGTGCTGAGCTGAGGCAAGAATGGTTAGGGGTTTGAGATGGGTTTCTTGGAAGAGGGGAAAACATAGGGCACAAATGGGCAAATAAGGAGTTGCTCTCATTGTCAAGAGTGGAGGCCATGTCGGTACTGGGAGGCTAGCTGCTATAGGGCCATCTAACTCATTATAAGGACCTCCACTCTTACTGTGAGTGAAATGATACATACATCTGTGTTCATTTGGAGGGAATATGATTGTACATAGAGTTTGTCTTTGTGACCCAAAGTAATTGCTGTGAAGTCTCAGCCATCCAGAGGTAATTTTGCTGATGCTCAGGAAGGAAACCTCTGAGGGGCACAGTGCACCCCTAATAAACCCATGCCTGTGGCTTAGTGTCGCTTACCCCTCTTAAGATCTCACTCTGAAGTCTTCCTAGTTGAACAGACTTGGTTAGCCAGTTCCCAACAGCAGATTAGAAGATGGAAGAGGGGGAGGGGGAGGGGAAGGGACAGATAAAGGCAGACACAGACTCTACAGCAAAGCTTCCAGCACGACAGAGCTCCAAAATTTTTTACAGAGCAAAGCAAACAAAATTTACAGAGCAAAGCAATTCTGCTTTGGAAAGAGCCCCAAAGCAGAATTGAAGGAGCAAGCAAATACAAACCAAATAATTCTTTAGGCAGGGGAACATCCATCCCTTCATACCCTTAAGGACATTGCTGCATAACGGTGCCGTTATACAGTTATACATAGTATGCCGACATACACCATGTCTAGCAAGGCAGGAAATAATGTGAGATACCATGGAACCCATGTGGTAAGAGTTCAGCACCATGGTCAGGAGTAAGGTCTGGACTTCGGGCTTGAATCCTTACTTCAAGGCTCTGCAGCAATAAACTAGTTCCTTAACCTTGCCAGGCCTTCATGGTCTCATCCATAAAATGGGGATTCCCAACTCAAAAGGTCATTGGGAAGGTTAAATAAATTAAACCATGTGAATTCTTAGCTTGGTTCTTGGCCGAGATTTGGTGCTCAATATAAGTTAACAGTTAATACTATCCTTTCATTGAAAGAATAAGCTACTGAGACTTCTCCCAGATCGTAGCTGTTCTGGAATATTCCCAGAGTCTCCTGGCAGTGCCAAAATGTCCCTTCCTGAAAATACATAGGATGGCTATGGAAACTGAGAAAGTTCTAGAGGAGGGAGGCCAGCTGTTTCAGTTCCTCCTTCCTTTTCCCTTCTTGTGGGCAGTAGAGGATGGGCCACTGAGAGAGATGACAGCAGGCTCCCAAGGGTATTGGCCACCAGCCATTTTGTGGCAACGTATTTCCCTTGAGTGAGATTAGGGAAGTTCTCCTTCACCCTTTAGAACTGATAGAAGAATAAGTTATTCTGAGATAGCTAGGGGAATGTGAAGCTATTTTCCTTCAGCCATTATGTCCTATGCGATGTAAAAAATATCAACCCCCAAATTAAGAATGTGCACATCAGTAGGGTTAGAGGGGGAGACATCAAAGCACACTGTAAAGCAGTGGTGGCGAACCCGTGGCTGTAGCTCGGGCTGGTTTTCCTTTGGTCAATGTGTGCTGAGTGGCAAAGCTGAAAACACAGGATGCTCTGTGATGTGAAATCTGGCACCTCAGAATGTAAGACAGAGACAGCCAGGAAGTCACCCCGCAGGAAGGAGCTGCTCCCCACAGGATGCCGGGATGGCAGGACAGTAAAGTCACCTGTTCTCTGTTTGTGTGTTTTCCAGGCTGGAGCAGGAAATACAAGCACTAGAAAGCGAAGAGTCCCAGATATCTGCCAAAGAGCAAATCATCTTAGAGAAACTGAAGGAGACGGAGAAATCCTTCAAGGACTTTCAGAAGGTACAGAAAACAAGTGGGGTTTCTCTGAATTTTATTCACGGGGAAGTAAGCACTAGCGAGTTAGTCCAGTGCAGACAGGGCCAGTTAGGATTGATAAAACGTCTGAGCCACACGCCCCGTGAAATGAGGTGCAGTGTGTGACGGCCAGTGTCGTCTCTGACACTGAGAGCAGCCCATTTTCGGGTGTGGGACCACCTGGTGTGTGGGGAAGCACAAAAGAGAGTCATTAAATTAACCCCAACTACCTATTGTCCAAACCCCTCATACGCCTCATGCCGAAAATGTCAACTCCCCTTGGACTTCAGAATTCTAAAGCCAATTCTTATTAAGCAGACTAGACCTGCTCCTTACGGCCTTCATTTAAGTCTCTCCTTTATAAAAAGGCCAGAGGCAAAACCATATCAAGTGGACATGAATTGCAAATACCCAGAATGTAAATACTCTGAACACAGCTGCTGTGTAGCACAGAGGAGAGAACTCATAAAGCCAAGAGTCTCTTATGTCTCAGGACCTTCCTTCTATTTTATAACCCAGGTACCCAGACTGAAGAAACTATCTAATCACATTGATTTTAAGATGGGGTTTTCTGATGTCACCTTTCAACACAACCAAGGGTTTTTGCTGGATAATCAACATGAATCCGTACTGGGAGAAATTCAGTATAGGCTGGGAATGATAAAACATTCCATTAAATTTCAGGATCCCCAACAAACTTCCCAGAAGAAAGGAAAGCATTGGGTTTACCCACCACAGTCAAATTCTGGCCCTGGGGTGGGGGTGGGGAAGACAGGTTAGTGGATGAGGGGTCGTGCCCCCACACGTGTGGTGACGCACTGCCCTGCTTTTGTTTCCACAGAGCTTCTCCAGTGCGGATGGAGGTAAGTGTAAGTGCTCTCTGCCCCCACTCTAGAGCAGTATCTTAGCCCACTCAGTTAGTGGGTTCCGTGGACACAGGCTCACCGGGAGATGTGATGTGTTGGCGGGTAAAGACGTCAGAGAGGAGGAACGGCACCCTGTAAAGGGCACCACCGAGCAGATGCACATCCCAAGACTTGTCTGCCTCTCTTCTTCAAGGACTGTTTCCCGACTCAATGTTTCTAGTTTTATACAGTTGGCCTGGCTCATCCTCTTCCCATTTGGTCCTCAAGGTTCACTGCGTGGACCTTTCTGGAAAGGTGTTCAGCAAAGAGTGCTAACATCGGGACCAGATCCTAGGCAGGAAAGATCCCGTTTGTGGCGAGGTCTCCAGGTCACAGCAGCCACATCAGAAGGCTATCATCTGGTGTTCAGGAAATGTTTCTAAGGCCTCTGGTTTTTTGTTTTGAATCAGAAAATGGGGCATTTCTCCAGGGTAACAGGGCTGGGCAGAATGTCCCTCCCTCTGTGGCCTAAGCCGGCCTTGAGCACATGAAGGGTGGGAGCAGGGCCCTGGCTTCCTGAACCCATCTTGGCAGGAGTGGGCCTTCCTTCTGCCTTCCTTCCCTTCCTTGCCCCTGACCTCTGCTCTCCTTACCTGTGGTCATGGGAACTTGAGGTTGTGTGCTTCGCTTTGTGTGAAGGTTGAAGGTTGTATGCTTCTTCCTTCACCTTGCTCCCCAAACTTGAGCTACAAGTTCATGAAAACCACTCCATTATCGCTTTCACTGGGGCCCTCAGCTAGGCCTGCTTTCGAAGGCCAGGACTCGTCAGAAGGATGGGATGCTCTGCTCACCTGGTTCTTATAAAGCCAACCTCTAAACTATGCAGGTGAGCAGGAGCCAGGATGAGAATTGGCATCAGGGTTCTCCCCACGTCATTTGCAAGTATCAGGGAAAAGATTTTTAAAAATGCAGAGATGGGTAATGTATTTTTCTGGATTAGCAAAGATATTTGCACTAAGGATAAAACTGACTTTAGCCAAAAAAAAAAAAAAAAAAAGTATTGTGTTATTTTATTTGATTTGGGGAGGGTGTGGTTTCTAGCAAATAAAATGCAAGGAGTCTGGACGTTTGGCCCCTGGGTGATCTTTGGGTAGGTAGTAAATTAAACCTCATGTTCCTGGGCCAAACCCACAGGGACTCCAGGAGGAAGACCTAGAACATTCTAGAGTCTTCTCTAAGGTGTAGCCAAATTGGAGTTCTTGTTCTGTGCTGTGGGGATAGAGCATGGACTGAGGAGCTGGCCTTGTCTCTTTGGGGGAATAGAGGGTGGCTGCATGGGAAGCAGAGTGAGCTTCCCTAGTGCTAGGAGAGGCCTGGCACAGTGTGCATAACCAGAATAGTGCCTTAAGTGTCAGATTGGAGTGGGGCTGTGGGACATTGACCCACAGATACCTGCATACTGGGAGGGTACACATTGACCTTTCATGCTTTTACTTCTTTTTTTCTCTTCCTTCTCAAACCAGGATCTTTCCTAGACTTTTATCTATACTTAGGGGAGGGAAGAAGTCTGAATGTCATGTCTCTGGGAAGGCTGAGTGGGGCATGGAGACCCCCATAGCCCATGACTTGGTAACAAGCAAAACTGAAGCCATGCTACTGTGTCTTTCATTTTCAACCTGGGTTTCTTTCATTTCCTCCTCCATTAACTTCCTACTATTTGCATCTGTTCCCCTAACTGGTTTATGGAGGTGGGAAGAAACCTGATCATGACTAAAAAGAGCCTCCAGAGAAAATTGCCGTTATTACTCTGTCCTCACTCACTTTTTGACAAGGTTGATCTCAGGCTCAAGGATACAAAAATCTTAGGGATCCTAAGGAATGGCCAGGAAAAGGTTTTTGTGGTCTTACCTGTCACCCGCAATGATGAGTCCCGCCATCTCTGGTTCTAAGTAAGTCTGGGGGTCCCTTTCCGTTGCACCACACCTAATGGCAAAGAAGGAACTTTGAAGGAGGGAACATGTCCTTCCAAGAATGCGGTCAATGTTCAACTCACACTGTGGACTGAGAGTAAAAACCGAATCACGTCCAGCTGAGGGACTCTGGAGTGTCTGATTATTTTTTCATTCTTTGGTTTCAAAGGCCCGTTGATTTCAAAGTTGCCAAGACCACTCTTAGACTCAACCACCTGTTGTTACTAAGAAGTAACACAAAATTATTAAAAATAATAATGCCTTAAGAAAGATACCCTACTTCTGAAAGGCTGATTATGGAATCCAAGGCCAACTAGAATTATATAACTGTACAAGAGGCTGCAGATAATGAACAGAAGCATTCTTAGTTTAACAAGATGCTTAGGAGATGGATGTGTGTGCATGTGTAATGACCCCACCTCAGGTCACCTGGGCATGTCACCCTATGTGTGTCAGAGGAAATAAAGGGACAGCACTACTGGATCACCAATGGCTTCAGATTGCATAGTGGTCCTGGCAATCACGAGCCATGTATTCCAATCTTGAGTAGAATCCCCAGGCCATATACATTCTGACCCCCACCTGACTTCCTCCCCACCTCGTACACACACTTGGTATATAGCAGAGTCTTCATCAGTTGGATATGTTTGTTGTTACTGCCTTAAATAGGCATAGTGTCTTGTGTAACTATAATTTGCATATAGTATGTATCCTGTGCTAACTATTCTTCACACACTAAGACACTGAGCCAGAATCGGCAGGGTAAAATGTGTGTCCTGTGCCTATCTCCACCCTTGCTGTATGATACTGATCTTCTTAGGTTTTCATCCTGTCTGAGTCTGTGGTGGCCGGAAGCCATCCCTGTATCAACACCTTCATGCCAATTGCTGGGAAATCCCAGTGTGTCCTTAGGTGACTATAAATCGTGTTTTCAGGAGAGTGTTCATCAGTTTTCTCTAGCTTTGGCTATTTCATATTCTTTATAGCTATAGTAATATTTCAGCAGTGCTGGAACTAATAAGAAGCACTCATCTTACATTTCTGCAGTGGTAATGGCCATTCTTTACCTTCTTGGACGATAGACCATGTTGACCTTGACAGGAAAAGGGCAGTTTACAGACTGAGGCCATGTGAAGAAGTTCGTCCCGTGGAGGCTTGGGAGATCCTGTTAATTCTTCTTTGTGCTGGTCTATCAGCCACGTCTCAGATACATGGCTTTGGGTTAACGACTTAATGATATATTGAGGGGGCTGCTGTGTTCTTCTTTTCATGCCCCACCCCTCACCACCCCCTCATCTCGGCAGGAGCGTGTAACCCCAGCTCTCCAAGAGCTGTAGGCCTCAAGCTTGTAGCCAGGGAACAGTGGGCAAAGGTGACTCCAGCCCCAACTCACTTCGAGGCTAGGAACTCCCTCCTGTGGAGGCTGAGACATAAGCCCCGGAATCCCGTGCTCTTTCTGATACAGGCGCGCCCTGCCTGCAAGCGCCTTTAGTTTCTGGCTGCTAAAACTTTCTCAGTTTCAGAGATGCCCCAGAAACTCTATATTTAGCATAGAATGTATAGACACACATGTGACCAGTCTGTGGGTCTTCACCTGCTCTTAATGGCTTGACTCTTCATCTCATTTGACTGCAGAAAGTCAGATTTACTGAGATCTCAATCCACAGATTTCTGGAAATCCTCAGGGAAAACTCACAAGCCTTGCAGATCTTCTCTGGTCATCCCTCGTCCCCTGAACTGCCCCTCTAGCCACACACTGCTGCTCCAGTCTTCCCTGGGCTGCTGTTAGCAGTCTACCCCTACACACCCAGGATCAGCGTATCTCAAGCCTCTGCTCTCTTCTGTTCGTGCCTTGTGCTGGTTTGGGGCCCAGACTCTTCCCACAGCTCCCCACAATGAGAGTAACCTAAGTTCAGGAGTAATAGAGACCCAATATGCAACCTCAGACATGTGGCCACATTCAGAACCTTTGACTCAAACCAGGCCTGTCTTCAGGGGGTGCCCACAGGCTGCCTCATGGCTGCCTCCCAATCCCCTCCGTCATCTCAAAGGCCTAGGTACCTTTAGGTTTCTTCCTTGCAGCAAAGGCCCTCAACAATGACTGTCCAACCCAGGACCTACTCTCCAGCACACATAAGGCCTTAGAGAGATGGTCACTTAAACGGCCTGCCCGCCTACTCCTGATGTCCTATTCCTTCTCCCCAAATGGTGGCTATGGAAAAATCCATTCCCTTAGTGAAACTCCACCCCTCCCCTACCCACAGAGTGTGTTCCTCAAAATACAACGTTCTAATATCAGCACATTCTGGATTGTCAATACTCACACGCGAGTCAGCAAATGGTCTAGTTGATGCAGAATTGAACTAATCCTAATCCTCATCCTAATCTAGTGTCTGCCCGTGGTCCTCTCCAGCATGAAATGTAAAAAGGAAAAATGAAATCTGACAGAACAAAGGCGATATCAGTGGGGATACAGAGGATGAGACTGATGTAAGAGATGTGAAGGAGGTAGAGGCTAGGGGCTCCTGGGCACCGAGAGGGGGTGTTCAGGGCAATGCCCAGGATCCTGCGTGAATTGTGGCACCTTTCAGCTGAGATACAGAGTACAGGAAAGGCAGCAAATGAACACAGGTGGGAGTTCTGTATGGGACATGCTGAATCTGGGGTGATTGGGGAGAGATTCAGTAGAGATGGCAGTAAGCAGCTAGGGGGATCTCTGAGGAGTGATTGGTATTCCAGGATTCTGGGACTTGGTCCTGACACAAGGAAGGAATCATATCACATAGAGCCCAGTTATCTAGAATGTTCCTGCCTTCCCTTTCCCACTTCTCTCTAGGAGATACACAAATTCTTCTCCTTTGTCTCACCTCCAGTGGTTTCCTGCTCTCCTCCTTGACATGCTTGCTGAGGTTCATACTCCTCTGGGTCTCACCTCCCAAAATGGGCTTATCAAGTTGTTCCCCCAAGTGGATCTGGCCTCCCTGCTTTTCTTGGCCATGTTTCCTACAACTGGGCTAATGGTGAATTCACTGGCTGTTGTTATTTGGAATCTCAGAGTTTCCTGGCTGAAACCATAACCTGAAGTATTGAAACTGTAGGATAAATTCTAGAGTTTTGGATTTTTTTTTTTTAATGTCTATAAAACAGGTCTTCTGAATGAATCAGGCACCAGAAACTACATTTGCAGTTTAGGGAATGAGCCCTAAGTCTATTTTCCAGTACTGTTTAAGACATATTTCTAGTTTGATGTCCCATGTTTGGTCAATTCTACCAAGTTGATAATGGCTCTCACTAGCCAACCCCCTTTTCCCTCCTGAATTCATTGTACTCTTAGGATCTAGAGCTTTCTGATGAATCTTTTAATACATAGAGCAGTCCTGGGGCTTGAGCTCTCTGGCCAGGATCCCTCCTACCTCAGCTACTCTGCTGAATACCAATCACTGGGCAAATGCTTGTCTTTGTTTACCCTGATCCTCTCGTTCAGTGGCCGCCTCCGCGGTCCATTATGTAGGGCAGACGAGCTGCTGTTTCGGCGGTGAACCCACTGGGCCTCCCGACACTGTGCCTAATTGTATTCCCTGCTCTCTGCTACCAGATGCAGTAAATTACATTTCCTCCCAGCTCCCCGACCTGCCAATCCTCTGTTCACGAACAGCAGAACCATCACCTGGGCAGGACGGGACTAGCAGAGCATCTGGTAAGTCCTGGGGAGCTATTTGGTTTTGATGCCAGGACTGGCCCTGGGGCTTGCATTTCTCTGAGTTTTAATCATAAGGGATGTCCAAATATCCTCCCAGAGGGGACCCTGTCCTCAGCCCAGCCTCAGACATAGAGTTTACAGTGACCACAAAGTATAGGCAGTAGGCCCTAATATGTAATTAAGGACTGAATAGGAGGGAATACTGAGGAAAGTGTAGGGCATTTCCCCTCTGACTTTAGTGAGGTCTATTTTTCGTGGTCTTTGTATCTCTCCTTATTCTCAAAGTTGAGCTGGACTCTGCCTGGAGGGGGTTTTATTTTTCATATCAGACACGTACAAGATCAAATGAACTATGATGGAATATGGGTGGAAATTATCTTCAAAGTGTATGAGGATGTTGGCAAGTCCTTTGGGAATCTAGCTGCTTGCATATTATAAACATAAACTTTCAAGTGCCCCCATTTCTGGAATGATTTCTTAGCTACTGTGGTATACTCAGGGGAAAAGTAGCAACTTAAAGAACATATGTTTCCTACTGATGCTTTTCACAACGGTGAATTTAAAAAAAAAATAATACATTTATGAGTATAAAGTATATAGAGAGCTATGCTTTGCCTTATCCAATGTGAATGTGCCTCAGAAATCAGAACTGATGGAAATAAATCTATTTGAACCTTTTCACTCTACACAGAAATGTACTGAGGGCCAGGGGGCTAAATGGAAAAATGAATTGCCAAAGTTCTACAGTCAGTGACAATGTAGGTGGATTCAGATATGGACATGAGATTATGCTTTACATAATCTAGGTGAATTAATGTCTAAAATTAACCATATAATGACACTTTCCATGAAACAAAATAATCACGGACTTCTAAGCCAGAGAAAATCTTTTCTGTGGGGCCAACCTGGATATTTTGTGAAGCAAATAGTCTCTCCTTATTTTAATGGAAAAGTAAAACAGAAGGGCAAGTAAGTGTTGACACAGTTGTCATGTGCACTGACTAAATATCTATGGGGTGTCTCCATAAACCTCTTAGCGTATCACTTTTATGTACTGACTTACAGAGTTCTAGACTTGGGTAGGACCTTAAATGGCGTCTGGTCAAAGCCTGGCCAGGTCCACATGTCCCTGGACTGATAAATCGGAACTTGCAGCCTGCAGGTATGCTGTAAAGGAATCACTGGCAGTGATTTAAGCCACAGGCTCTCAGATGCTCCAAGGAGCACTTCTGAGATCAGCTAAGGTAGAAACTGTTCAACAGTCACATACATTCTGCTTGTTATTAGAGCCTTGGGTGTTGGTAGTTCCCAATAAGTGTGGGTAAACAGCTTCCTAGCCTCTTTCCACAACATGTTCCTGGACCTCACAGGACAGGTGATTTGATCCAACTAATGGATCAGCTCAGGGAGAGGGTAGGGGTGGCGTGTGAGGACTAATTTTTAAGAGGGATAAAGAAGGGTTGGAGTAGCATTAATAGTCAGTGTAATGTGCAAGAGTAAAATGTTAATGTGATTGTAGTGCTGGGTCTGTGGGTATATGTACAGTGTCACAACCTAGTGTCCTTCATGGTTGAAGATGCTGTAGAAACGTAACAATCCAATGGCAAATGCATTTTCAAAAAAAAAGGTATTATGGGATGAGAATCTTCAAAAACAAGTTTATGTGTACTTTTGTTTATTACTAAGGAATGAATTTGCATAGATGTATCTAACTGGAAATACATACAAGCAGAATTGTGGATGGAATCGCATTTGATGTGGTTAACTTGTTTGTCTAGACTGTTTTTGGAATGGAGTGTCCAGATTCATGATCAGTTATGGCCAATAGTGACTATACAGAGCATGAATAGCACACCAAATAATGGCACTCGCCACTAGAATTCTTGCTCCTAGAGTTGATCCATCTTGCTTTATGAACATCCTTTTGGAAATTTTGTATAATCTCAGGGCCATTTTAATATTTGTCACTTGTCATTACTCAATATTCTGGTTGTTTGGAGTTTGGGAAGTTCAGGATTCTGTATAAATGGGGATTTATTTAGCATCATTGCCTTTAGAATTAGGAGACATCTTTTTCAATCCAACATGGAAGCTAGGGCATAGCAGCCCTGCAGAGAGATCCTCAGACCACAGCCACACACCTCTGTGATTGGAGCTTAGTGTCCCTCCAGGCAGCCCATTGTAGTTGGTTCTGACCGTTGGGAAGCCCTCCCTCTCTGCTGGAACTATCATTTGTCTGCCTCCATCTCCCACCCATCGGTTCTTCTCCTGCCTCCTAGAGCCACTCAGAACAAACCTAAGTTGATTTCCCTTTAACTATTTGAAAATGACTATCATTCCTGGTCTTTCCCAGATCCCCACTCTACATTCCCTTGACACCCTCTACCATCCTTGTCCCTCCCCTCTGAACATCCCTCACTTTGTCTCTAGTCTTCCTGAGATGCAGTGCTCAGAGCTGCTCCACGCACTCTGGGGTGGGCTGATCTCCCCCCAGCCCAGAGCATGAAGCCACAGACCATGTGACTCACTTCGCTGGTGCCATGGCCTTTCAGGCTCAGGTTCTAAAGTAAAGCCTCAGAGTCATTTGACATGTGCCACTCTTCATCCTCAGTCCCTTTACCCCGTGTAGTCATAGTCCCAGAATCATTGTCATTGAAACGTGTAGCCTGCTTCCCCTTATTGTGCACATACTGCTTCACCTGCTCAGAGAACCTACAAAATTCTTTATTTCATCATCTCAAAGGCAAAAGTAAGGATGAGCTATGCACCTTTATGCCCTTTGTAGGTTTGATGTGACTGTTAAATTTCTTCACGTTAGATTGTCCCTTGTAAGTGTCAGGAGCCCCATGGAGGTCACCGAGGAGCCTCCTTGGGAAGTAGAGGAGGGAACGGTGTAAGGGGATTTGAGAGTCAGGGCTCAAGTGTTCTCTCCCACTTCAGACACAGCAGCTCCTCTGTCCTTGGGTTTATATTGTATTTCTGCATCAGATTTCCATCTGAATAAAGGGTTTAACAGTTTTGAAAATAGAAAACTCTCTTCTCTGTTGTTGGGGTCTTCATAGCTATTGATTGTAGCGCCTCACAACCTCTCTTTTCGTCTCTATTTGGTATCCTCTAGATATGAAAAGCAAGCTTCCATTATTTTTCATCATTGCATTAATGAAAACATTGCACAGTTGGAACCAAAGTCAGAGGCCTATGACATACCATCGGGGTCTCCTGGCCCTTGAGAACCCTAAGTAGGCATGTATGGGGCATGGGCATTTAATGAGTAACAAGTTCTGGCAATTGTCTTAACACCCAAGGCACATATTTGTGTCTCAATCACAGGAATATAAGGGGCTTTATGATGATCCAGATGTGCTGTGCCTCTGGCTTTGCCTAAATTGTCTAAAGAACTGGAACAAAAAGAAAACAAGATTAATCTGTATATCTTCTGCCTGATGAATCCTTCCTGGTTCTTGGTGGTCTCTGCTCTTTGAAAATGAACTTCAGAGTTTAGACAGCCATGGTCTCAAACTACTGCCACATAGTTTATATAATTCCTTCCTTCTTGTTTTTTAAAATCAGAACCTCAGATGTCTGCCTCCAGCACCTTTCCCAGTGTATAGAATTCTTTTTTTCTTTAAGTTTGTTTTTTAGAAAGAGACAGAAGGAGCAAACGGGTGGGGGGTAGGCAGAGGCAGAGAGAGGGGGGAGAGAGAGAAACCCAAGCAGGCTCTGCACTGTCAGCATGGAGCCTAGGGTGGGACTTGAATTCACTAACCATGAGATCATGACCTGAGCCAAAACCAAGAGTTGGATGTATAACTGACTGAGCCACCCAGACACGCTGCACCCCTCCCCCCACCCAGTATAAATTTATCGATAAGAGAACTCATCGCTGGGTCTGAAGCACTGAAAGCCTTTATATCCCTGGGTGCTTTATTTGTTTATTTTTTCCCAATCTTCTCCACTCATCTGGGCTTCATTTCCCTCTTAGCAATATTGTTTCTGGCACTTTTCAGACTAAAAACTCTCCTTCTTGACCAAGAAGGTAGAAGCAAACTCAGATATAGGAAACTGGCTCTTGCTCTTGTTATCCGTGACATCACAACTTTGCTGACTTCGTTTTGTTAATACTAAGGTGTCCTGAGAACACAATTATTCCAAGAAATTTTTGATTACTGGTTTTTGAAGTTAGAGATTGCCTAAGTGTTGGGATGAGAGGGAAAATCCACTCTGAATTAATTTCCTCATTTTCATTGTTATTTTGCCATCACGATAGCCAGTTTTGTATTTCCATCCTCAAGAGAAGGCGTGAGTGTATATTTATATATATGTATACTCATAGGAAAGCAGGAAAAGATTGCATGTATATGCATTCACTCAGTAAGCCAAGAATATGCATTGTTTCTCTTCTACATTCCCAGTGTGATGTGTGCTACTGGATGTTCACTTCTGGGTAACAGTCATGTCCTGGCTGTCTGTTGCCCTCCTAACGTACTTTATACATCATTGGATCACAAGCCACACAGGCTGTTTACAGCAACACAGGATATCAAAGCTGGATATCCTTTATTGTACAAATGGGAAAAATGAGGTCCAAATATAGGGTGTCATCTCAATAGGAATTCAGAACCAGTGTCTTCCTCCCTTTCCCTGACACCGCCCATCTTACGGACTAATGGCAATGGGCTGTGTCATTTTATATTTATACGTGGACCTTTGGGCTTGTACCTCCTCCCACTGATCACAGTGGGTCAAAACAAGTGAGCTGGGAGAAGCCCGATTTAAGGGATTTGACATGATTAAGGTTTCCGTCCTCACAGAATGCACTGTCTTGTTTGGTATGCTCTTGGCTTGTTTCCAAAATGGAATCCTGTAGTTGGTCGCCCCACACCTCACTTGTGTTAGGTGCTTTTGTATCCTTTTCCCTAGGCTCCCTATAGCCCTTAGAGCTGCCTTCTCTTCACCAAAAGTGAAGGTAACTGGGAACAAAAGAGTACATAGAGCCATGGGAATAAGTTTGAACCAGAATCCAGCATTCTCTGCTTCCCAGACCCATGTCTCTGGGCTCCATAGCCTCCCCGACCAGAATAGCTTCACAGCCCACTCTCACCCTGGTTTTTAGGCAAGTATCTTCCCCAGGGGCCTCCTTTCTAGTCCACACCTGGCTGTTTTCAGCACCTGGAGCCTAGGATTATCAACCCCCGTTAGACTGCCTCTGCCTCTTCAAGATTCTCCTTATTGACCAGAGGGCCCCTGGGGAGCAAAGACCTAATAAATCAAATGCAGAGGCCCAACATCAAAGTGCCATTCCATCATTCACTTGTGTCCCTTTGTGGAAAGTCTCCACTTTGGTTCCCATTCTTCACTGACAAGATGAATATCTGTTCACTCCCCTGTCTAGGTTCTTGGAAAGAATCGCAAAAAATGCTTTAAACTCTCCAACCTTATTGTCATCAGTATGTCATGTTGGGAAACCTGTAATTAAATCTATCATTGTGTAAAAACATACTTCCAGATTTCAGTCCGCTTGTCCCTGGTACTATCATCAGACTGTCTCCTTTCTGTTTTCTCTGTCTCCAGAACCCTCCTCCAGGAAATTTCAGAGAGCTTTTCTCCACATATTTTCTTGTATGTCCATGTCTTTCTCTTGAGAGAAAGAGATTTTCTCTCAAAATCTCTTTCAGGGGCTCCCCACAAGGCCCCCTCACCTCAGCAGCACCCCTTCCTTGTTTGTTTTTTTCAATGAGCTGACTAAGCCCTCGTCACTACCTGTACGTGACTTGCACCAATCTGTGTCCCCATGCCACAGGGAAGCTTGAGGGAGGAGGAGGGAAGAGTCGTGGATATTTTTTGTGGTTAGACATGAGAACATGATGTAATCGAGAAGTCTCTGGTAAACACGACGTGTCAGTAGCAAACAGGAGAGTTGTTTAAATTGTGTGCATGCATCAAAAATAAAACGTCAAATTTAAAATGTAAGTCTCATTTTCCTACCGCCCTGGGTCACATTTGAAATATTGGCTGAGAACTAGAGCCGAATAATGAGGCTTGCTCCTCAACAACACATTTAAGATAAACGTTCACGCCTCCTGTGTGGTTTTCTGAATGTCTGATAATGTGCTCATATGTGTATCCATGAATTCAAAGCTTTGGTGGTAAGCAAGAGCTTCTCAAAGTGTTCACCCTTCCTAAAAGGAGGGAGATGGAGACAAGGCATGTGAGGCCAGCCCCTGACAAAACCAGCTACAAATCTGTTTCTTTTGAAGCCTTGTTTTATCTGAGGGAAGAAAATATGGATGGATATTGTATATTATGGCAAAACATATTTAGTTTATTTTATGAGCAAAATGTCTTCAGGTGTTCCACCCCCATAGTCTAGAGATATTGAAAGAACAGTGTACGACATGAAAATACAGATATAAATGTGTAACCCTAATGAAACCAGGCCACGTGTGGCTCAGTCCCAGAGCCATGGCACATTTTGCAAAATACAGTTTAAAATCACACACAAGAACAAGAAGAAAATCAAACACTAAAAAGGAACTGTGTTCTTTACCTGTTTTTACCAAAGGATATTAAAAGGAATCCAGCTCATATCCCCACCAGAAGCACTTCTCACATTTCTTTTTCATCCCTCCACATATCCCCTCCATCACCACAAAAGTGTTCCCTCTCTATCCATATCCCACACAGCTTTTATGCGCTCTCCTTCTGAATTCCTTCCTTCTCAACTCTATTGTGTGTGTGTGTGTCTACTTAGCTGTTCAACACAGAACTTCTCCTCAATCCCCCTTTCTGTCCAGTCTCTGACTCCAGGAACGGGAAAAGACAAAATGAGGGTTGGGGGTTAAGATGATGGAGAGAGGAAGATTGGACCAACAGTGACAGCATTCTCATTGGTGGGCAAAAGAAGAAGACATCTCTAAAGATTCCCGTGTTAATACTTTGTGTCCGATCATATATGGATGTAAGAATGTTTTGTTCCATATTCTGTAGTGATTGCAGATCAAGGTGTCATTTTGTTCACATATTACTGGATGGATTGTACCTATAATTGGCAGTCATTAGTATCATCCTTATTTACAAGTATGTCCCGTGAGTGTTTTAATAATAATAGGATATAACGATTTAACCCCAAACGGTGCTTTTTTAATATAAGTGTAATATTGAAAGAACAGGTTTTGGAGTCCATGCAGAATTTTAAGTGCCTATTCTGTTTCTCTGGTGACACGTTTTGTGGAAAATCAGGAAATAACTGAGACAAATATTTCTCTTGACATCACCATCATTGTGTGAGCCCATGTGCTTCTGAAATGACAAAGATCGGTTGGCCTCTCACTGTGTCCCTGAAGGAAACTCAAGATCTTTGTGCTGAATAAGTGAAACTTTCAAAATGGACATGATGAAAACCAAGCATCGGATCTGGCTTCACAATCTTTTTAGTTAAGTGTGAACTGTGAACAGACTGTATCTTATTACCCAAGCAGATGGAACAGTATCATTGCTGTTTTCTGAACCAGTTCAAACATTAATTACTGTGTGTACCTTTTCATGGGTGTCGTGTTATACAAAGTATTTGTGACTAGATGAAGGCAACTAAGGTAGACTTTTCAATTAGTAGTGTTTGTTTCACAGGTGTGTATATCGGGTACCTTCTGTACAAAAGGCTACAAGGTAGGTGCTTTTGGGGAGGGGGGAGTCATAGAAAGATGTCAGGCAAAACACTAGCCTTTAGGGATCTTAAAAATCTGTGGAGCTAATAAAACATTCCCACAAATACTTATACTACTGAGTGGAAAGTGTGAAGCGCCTTCAGAGAGGTTTAGAAATGTTCAGACAATCTCAAGAAGAGCGAGAAGGGGCAGTGGCTGACTGAGTTGCAGGAGTGTGGGACTCTTGATCTGGGGGTTGTGAGTTTGCCCCCCGTTTTGGGGGTAGAGATTACTTGAAAAAAATAAGTTAAAAAGAGAGAGAGGGACACCTTAGAGATGGAAGAGTCAAAGAAACCTCTGGAAGAGGGGACAGCTGACTGGGCATTGATGGATGGATGGGTCATATTTGGATGTATAGAAACTTAAAAGAAGGACATTTCAAAAGAAGGAAATCTTAACAAAAGCAGAAAGAGTTGAGGTGTGGGATGGTGTTAATGGATTGTGCTAGAGGAAAAAGGAGCCATCAAACATGCAGGTGAACTATTATCTGGATCTTCTTAACATAGTTGAGGAGCTTGTAGTTATTCGGAGAGAGGTAGGGACTCATAAGCAGAGATGCCACATGGGAGAGGCAGGCGGGGCAGGGAGACAGCAGGCAGGGAAGGGTGTTAAGTTCTGGGAATAGTGAGAAATTTGCTATGGCCGGGGTGGACGTGGAATGAGAGGGGCTGTGAGGCAAGCCTTGAAAGGAAGTTGCAGACAAATTCCGAAGGGAATTATATGCCAAGCTAAGGGGTTTGGCATGTACCCTACAGAGACCCAAGGAACCAACACAGGGTTTGTGGAGAAGGTGCCGTAGGCAGGATGGAGTATAGGCTAGCCTGGTGCGCAGACTTTTTCTACAAATGGCCTGATTGTAAATATTTCAGACGTTGTGGAGCACATATGGTCCCTATCACATATTCTTCTTTCTTTTTTTTCTTTTTCTCTTTCTTAAATTCTCTTTCTTTCCTTTCCTTCCTTCCTTCCTTCCTTCCTTCCTTCCTTCCTTCCTTCCTTCCTTCCTTCCTTCCTTCCTCTTCCTTTAATAATTTTTTAAATATAAAAACCATTCTTTGCTCCTCTGGACACACAGAAACAAACCTTGGGTTACCCCTGCCCCTGCTGTGAGGAGTGACAGGTGAACTTAGGCAAAGCTGTCATGCAGAGAACAGAAGGGGGGCCTGACCTGAGGCAGTGGCAGCAGAGGCAATGGTGAGAAGGTACACGGGGAGGAGTGTGAAACTGAGTAAATTGCTTACAGCGGTTGTTTGGCTGTGGAAGAAATTAGGAAGAAAAGGATGAATCAGGAGTGATTCTGATGCTTCCCGCTTGAGAGACTGTACAGTGCTGGTATTATGTAAAACCAAGACTGAGGAGTGTTCAGAGAAGGTGGATTCAGTTTCAAAGCTGTGGAGGTTGAAGTATCTATGGGTCATCTGGGGAAATGGTGCCTGGGGACAGTTGGCTTTATGGGACCAATGCTCGGTTTCCTAGCATCCAGAACGTGTGCCTCTTAGGGAGCCTCCCAGGTAACAGATTTGAAAATACGGAGTGTCACACAAGATGAGAACAGGGAAGAGCAGGTCCTTAGAGGCCCAGATTGGTGGCAGGAGTTTGGATGAGCTGGAGAGGGCTGGTCTGGATGGAAAGAGTGGGTAGGAAGCCCTTCCCATAGTCTAGGGAAGCAGAAGTCATGTGTCACATTGAGTAGGGGCAGAAGAGAAAGAAGTCGATGGATGGAGTATGGGGCAGGATCACGAGGACCTGGCGCTGCGTACACGGCAGAAGAAAGGGCCTTCTGTGATCAGTGTCATGTCAAATTCCAGTGTCACAGGATGATACTACCCCTGTCTTGTTCTTTTTCTGGTTCTTGTTTCAGAAAACTAACTAAGCGATTGAAGTACTCTCAGAGCATGTAATCTGACTGCTTTTGTAACTTCACTTCCTACAAGTACCCTATTTTACAGTACAGTGGAAGATAGCCAGGTCCCACCTGCAAAATCCTTTGCATATTCTCCATTAGCAGTAAGAGGAAATGCAGGAAAAAATAGTAGAACGCTTGGTGAGAGAGTTAACAAAAGATGTGAGGTTTTGGAATTATGGTACTTCTTAACTAGGGCCTTTAAAATTGTCTGTAAGACTAGTGTAAGCTCCCAATCAACGTAAACTTGCATGTTACCAGCCTCCCTGCAGTTCAATACATTGGATCCAAACAGTCGCTTGTGGCCTTATTTTAGCAGATCTTCTTAGAAGTGCCACTGAGACATGGTAACTCTGTACATCTGGCTTCCCAGGGCCTTAAGCTGCTGTGTTAAAATACATACATAACCACCTCTGTCCACAATGTGCACTCAACTCTAACACTCAAGATGCTTGGCAGTTAGACTAGAAAGGGCACAAAACCTTTTTTTTTTGTCTGTTTGGCAATTAACCATTCACTGGCTTTTTTTGTTGTAACATGCACTTCCTTTCTCTTGTTTTCATTCAAGCTGTGTACGCCATGGAAATTAATGTGGAGAAAGACAAACAAACAGGAGAGACCAAGATTCTCTCTACATCCACCATTGGCCCAGAGGGGGTCCATCAGAGAGGAGTCAAAGTCTATGATGACGGTACCAAAGTAGTGTATGAGGTGCATTCAGGAGGCACTGTAGTAGAAAATGGAGTGCACAAATTAAGCTCAAAGGATGTAGAAGAGCTTATTCAGAAGGCGGGACAATCAAGCTTCAGAGGAGGGCACGTGTCAGAAAGAACTGTGATGGCGGACGGGAGCCTCAGCCACCCTAAGGAACACATGCTCTGCAAAGAAGCCAAGTTAGAAATGGTACATAAGTCTAGGAAAGATCATTCTTCCGGGACCCCAGGGCAGCAGGCCCCAGCTCCCAGCACGGAAGGGCCGGAGGCAAACTTGGATCAGCCAGTCACCATGATTTTCATGGGCTACCAAAATATTGAGGACGAAGAGGAGACTAAGAAGGTGCTAGGCTATGATGAAACCATCAAGGCTGAGTTGGTCCTCATTGACGAAGACGATGAGAAGTCATTGAGGGAGAAGACCGTGACGGACGTGTCCACTATCGATGGGAATGCAGCAGAGCTTGTGTCCGGGAGGCCAGTCTCAGACACCACAGAGCCCTCATCCCCAGAAGGGAAGGAAGAGAGCCTGGCCACGGAGCCAGCCCCAGGTACCCAAAAGAAAAAGCGCTGTCAATGCTGTGTTGTCATGTGACCACTCGTTTCTTCCCTTTTCTTCTGGGCAGCCTCTGTGCTCTCCACCACTTCCGTAGACCTCACTGTACCACTAACTGCAATACTGTGAACTGGAAGCAAACACCTGCCTTGCCTTGCAGTTGGATTGCTTTGATCTCTCTTATTTTTCCCCCCTCTCATTTTTCTCCAGTTTCCTCACCTGGGAGACAACGTGCATGTGTGTGCTTCATTCTTTCCAAGGACTTGCCTTTCCTCTAAACCTTTCCTTGTGTCTTCGAGAGTGAATCAATTTCTTACTGCTCGATTGGAATGGACTCTTCACATCAGCCAGTTATCTAGTAGCCTTAATTCACTTGACTGGAATTGAACCCAGTGGTACTGGGGGTTTTATTTTGTAGTGTGTTCCTATAATGTAGTCACACGTCACCACATCGCTGACTTCTCCCTCGCCTCCCTTGCTGTGGATCTTTGCTTTTATATCTTGTGTGGCAAAATGCTGTTGGCTCTAGCTGGTTGCTAGTGTGGCCAAAAGTGGACCTTACTTAGTCTGTTCAATCTAGGGTGATGCTTTTTGCTGCCTTACATAAGCTTCCAGATTACAGTATTGTGCATCTATGGCTTTCCTTCTGTTAAACCTGAAATGAAGTCGATGGAAAAGAAAAGAACCCCATGCTTTGTCACGGCTGAAATGTAGGGACTGATTCTGTAACCTGCCCATCGGCAGCTGCCTCTTTCTGCGGCTTACCTGATGGACCCTTTATATACGAAGCACCATTTTTAATTTTCTAAGGACATGAAACAGACATCGTTTTGAGCATTAGTAGTGATCTCTAAACTTAGGTATATATCCATGAGCCTTGCTTCTATTGTCTCAAAAAAAAAGTCGATTTTTATATTGTTTTCTTTTTCACGGGTATTTTCTGATCATGTTAATGTATTTTCGACGAAGGGATCATTTTGAGGAGTGTCTCTGCAGTGACCCTATTTCTAAACCAGTCTTTCTGACCTACGGTGGTCATTGTCATGCTTCCACTTCATTGTGGATGGACGGTGCTGGGACTGAATTTACCTGTTCATCTCACCCACCCGCTTGATAACAGAGCCTTACTTGTGGACTCTTTTCTTTCTGTCCCCATGAGAAAGAGAATGTTTCCCATGACGTCACCATGTAGGTCTAGCCAGCCCTCAAAATAAACTTGGAATGTAAATGTTTAAGAAAGACCTGTCTTCTCCACGTTAAGCACTTAAATTCATTCCGCAAGTACCGATTGAGTGGCACGTAGCTGATTTACTTATTTAAGGCATGTTTCTTAAACTTCTGGGGATTTCAGAACATCAAAGACAAGTTTCTTTGTTTTGTTTTGTTTTTATCTAGAACACAATGAACAATTCTTTAAATAAATTCTTATCATTCTCCCAAAGCAAACAACCGCACGGGTTAGTAAACCAAAGGGAAGCAATTTAGTAAAATAATAATACAGTAATAAAATAAAGATGTAACGTTTTAATGGATTTTAATAACAGAGGTATCTTAACCTGAAGTTATTTGCCCAAATGTTCATAGCATTGTTGCAAGTTGTTTACAAAATTGATCTATGTTCCACAGAACATAGTTTTTAAAAACATACAACAAGTCATACGATATCAAGGCTAACTTCTGTGAAAAGTAGATGAGGAAAAGCTAAAGTCGTTTTGAGAGAATTTCTTAATAGAACCATCTAAATTTGTCCTAAATAGCTTTCTCAGTGCTAACTCTATTTTTATTTTAAATTTCTTGGCTTAAAATTCTATTTATTCCAATTGGACAGGGGAAAAATGACCCTTTTGTTAAGTTAATTTTTCTCAAATAGTTATATTTTAATTAGCACAGAGTAAGTCACTTTACCATCACTATGTAAACAAGCAAACAGAAAAGCTTAAAAAGAGACAAGTAAAGGAGCTAAATTCTGCTTTCTAAGATGATTCCATCAATGGCTTACTTTTGAATAGTTGAGGGGGTTCCCTCTCAATAATCTCAGGTTTACTGAAGCAGCTGCAATGGTATAAAGCTGCTGTCTTACCTAGAAATAACATCTGGTTTTGCTGCCTAGAAATCTCCCCACTCAGCCTCATGCTTCTCAGTCAGTGGTCGTGTGCACGTTATTTAAATGTTAAAGAAAATGACCTGCCAGATAAACCTAGTGACATAGAAAAAGAAAGCAGTTTGAAGGTTTGGACAATCTGTTATTTTAATAATTTATTTAATAAAGAAACAATCTAAAAGTTTACCATAGCTTATCTTTTTTTACTCACTTAGGGATTAAAACTATTCTATTAGAAGTTTTTAAAAGCACAGTTAGTGAGTACGGTGGTAGAATTTAGAAACCGTGAGCTTGCTGTTTGAGCAACAGAATCCGTCTTCGAGAACAGAGAATTCCCAGAAATAACCTCCCCGTCCTTCCGTAGTGAGCTAGTGTCTGATGAAGAAAATGATCTGCCCCTCTCACCACAACCCTACACATGAGATCTAAAAGACCAATGATAATCTGCACTTTCACTCATCATCATTATTATTATAGGAATTAGCAAATTATATGAATTAGATGTCTCTCTATACTTTTACTATTAAAGCTTATCACTCAATGGTTTAAAGTAAGACATGTCACTTTTATTAGGATGATATGTGGCCATAGTAAATGGGTTCTTTGAATATGGCATATGTTTGCATATTTTGTATCATTTTCCTATAAAAACAGAGGATTCAGGCTCAGCCAGTGCTTGTATGGGATGAGACCTATGATCTCACCTACAATAACAAGTAACTAACCCTTCATAATGAAAATATCCTCAGTGTTGTGATTGAGAACATTTTGTCTTCCTCACTATCATTCTCTCTGTAAAAACTTCATTGTGTATGGTATCACACCCTCCAAAAATATTATATAAGTACTGACTTGCATAATAAGATTAATTAGAAAATCGGTAATGAAGCTGCAGAACTATGATCTTTTTGAGCTAATGGTTAGTTGGATTTTCTTCTAAAATTTTGTAATCAGTTCCCCCTTTAAATGGAAAGAGGAGAAAGTGGGAAAGGAGAGGTATTTCGTTTCTTATAGATTTTCAATGGCATTGAATTCAAGATCTTTTAATGGTTGAAAAGGTAAAGTTTAACCTTACATATCCTAAAAAATCTTGATGACTTATATATCCGTGACTTTGTTTTCTTTGATGGGCAATAGGACAACCTAAGGGGATTTTTTTTTTTTTACTTTGTTCCTCTTTTACCCATAATTCCATTAATTCCTTCATTTAGTTGCCTCTAAAAGTGATTTGCCAATGTCCAGTGATATGATTTAATACTGGGAGGAGAGGGATGAGAAGCTAGGGGATTCCAGTCTGGATATATCCACAGCATGGTTTCCCTAAGTCTTCCGAGCAGCCTAACAATATTCAAAGCCTTTCAGGAAACTCAAATTCTAGAGGTCATTTGATTGGATTCCTTTTTGAACTGTTAGTACACCTGTGTCTGCTTTAAACTCCCACCAACTCCGTTTTACTTCCTGGTGGTAAAAGTGTTTTTCCTACATACAAGTAGAATGTCTTATTTTGGTCTGGGTAAAGTTTTCATAAAAGGGGAAAACACAGAGATGCAGTATCATCTCTGGAGCAAAATGTTGAGGCCTGGCATGAACACAGTTTATTTCTCTTTGCTTCTTGCAGAATTTCATTTCAAAGGAACACAGAACACCTTTGAAATGACCATTTGTGGGGCACCTGGTGGCTCAGTCAGTTAGGTGTCCGACTTTGGCCCAGGTCCTGATCTCATGGTTCATGGGTTCGAGCCCCACGTCGGGCTCTGTGCTAACAGCCAGCTCAGAGCCTGGAGCCTGTTTCAGATTCTGTGTCTCCCTCTCTCTCTCTGACCCTACCCTGCTCACACTGTCTCTCTCTCTCTCTCTCTCTCTCTCAGAAATAAATAAAACATTAAAAATTTAAAAAAAATTTTTTTTTAAAGAAAGAAATGACCATTCATTTAATGCTGGTAACCAATGGATAGCAAAAGAGGAGGAAGGGAATATGGTGATGGAGGCAAAATCGAACCACTGAACCAGTACTTTTTCAAAAGCATTAACCCTGTCAGTTTAAAACACAGATAAACATAGACAAAATACTCACGGAGGACTCTCTGTTGTGACAGTCATCTCTGTCACTGGACCCCTGTGGAGTTTAATCCCCCAAAGGGCCCATTCCTGGTGGGAATAGTCTCATCTCCCAAAATGTGATTTGTTTACAACAAAACCCATTCCAAGGCAAGCAGTTTTAAGTGCTATTTTTGCAATATGCACATCCAGTTATTCAAACCACAAGTAAGTTTTGACACTCTGTGAATATGCAACCTTTTAGAAGCTCCTCAATTTACTACGTGTCAAGGTATATAGAATTCCACTAATTAGGATAGAACCCTAGGATATCCTTTGTCCTATTGGATAGTACAACCTGGCGGGTAAACACAGTGATAGTGTATATCACAAAACAGCTCCTGGAGATGAGCCAGATGAGATCTTCGATCCTTGCTGCCAGCTGACTCATTGTATAGCCTTCTTCTGGTCTTACCAGGAAAACTTGCCTACATTTTCTGGGGGAAAAGAGAAGTCAGTCTCATTGTGAGGAGCACAATGCAGTTATGTGTCTGTATTTTTATAGCTTCAGCAAACTCCGTGACAAAATTCCCATTTTAACAAAAACCAAAAACCTTATTATTTGAATGTAGAAAAAGATTAAAGATTACATCCTGAAAGTGTCAAAGGGCCATTTCCCTGGAGATCCTTAGACCAGCCTCCACTACCCCTCTTAATTTTTATATGACTTAACGAGGCCTCTGCTTCTCCTCCGCACTCCATCAGAGCCATAGCATGACTCCTGCTTGCAAATAGAAGATGTCATTTGGGGGACCTTAAACGTTCTGCATCAAAGATCTGGACAGCCTTAACTTTTGTAAAAAAACAAAAAACAAAAAAACCAGTTTTTCAATGCTCTCTTTTACTAAGCAGGAAACCAAAATGTTTCCTGAAAATTAATGACTTTTTTATATTTTGTGAGTCTTTTCTAAGTTTCTACAAGTTGAGGTGTGAGTGGTCATCTTCTCCCCATAATGCCTCTTCCTAGTCAACTGGGGCTCTTTTTTGCAAGTCACTGCATTTTAATCAAAAGAAACGGATATTTCATGAACCATCAAATTCTCCCTAGACTTCAGGCAGTCCTTCTGGAGTAAAAGAACAAATACAGAAAGAAAAGAATTACAGGGTGGCTTTCTTTTTATTTTCCTATGGTTAATGTACTGTATAGTATGTATGTTTACAGAATGTATCTGCCTTGTGAACAAAACAAATGACAAAAACAGAGTTCTGATGTGCCATTTGAAAGTTTGCCTTAGCATTGCTGTTCATGTTCTTCTTTTTTGTCCTTTAAAGAATAAAAAAATGCAGGTTGTGTTCCAAAGCTGTATTAACACAACATTCTCTACCCCGCCCCTAGCCAGCCCTCTTCAGAGCTGTGAATTTGATTACAGGAGCCTTGAGGCAGAACCTTGCAGATCAGGCGCAGGGGGAATCAAGTGGACATAGCTTGGACATTGTCTATGCCCATCTATCAGCCAAGCGTGTTCCTGTGTTCTCACCTGAGTCTGATTATCACACTCTGACATTCCTGGGCAGGCCACATGGAACACATGACCTTCCTCAGTCCTTCCCACAGTGAGGGGGTGAACTGGTGGGCCCCCTCTCTGGGTCTGGGAGCATATTTTTAAGCACAAGTGGCAGAGCTTGAAAAGGCAAGAGTGATGGACTCAATTGGTGTGATTGAGCCATAAGTGAGTGGCGTGCCCATTCATCTATGTCTAAGATGAGTACCCTTTGGGTGGGAGTAAGGAGTGGCTATAGAAATGGAATATTTTACATTTGTGTATTTTTTTAAGGGAAGCTATTTTTATAATGAAATCGATATGCATTATGAAGCTTGAGTTTGAAAACACCCTTGATTGAGTTATTTCTCCATTCCATGAAGGTACCTTTCTGGTGAGTTCTGTAGCATGAGCCCAGACCTTGGGGATCGTGATCAGAGGTCCTGTGACCTGCCCTTGGGCCCCCACTGCATGAAATCCAGTGTTTCTGAACAGACCTAGGTTGTAAGATCAAGCTTTCTATACCTGTCATTAGATAAACCATCTTATGTGGCTTGATATCTCTCTGGGCTATGCCTTTAAATAACATATAATGATCTTTTGGAAGGGGATAGCCATTTCAAATGTAAGCTAACGGCAGCAATGATCGAAGTCCGACTGTTCCACATATTTAAGGACTAATTACTACATTTGAGATGAAGGGACCACTCATTGTGGTACATTTGAATGGTATGGATAGTCAGAAGCCTCTGGCCATCTACAGTTTATACGTAAATGTATAAAATTTACAAACCAACAGTATAAAATTAGGAGTTGTTAATGGCCTTGTAAATATCAATGGGGCCACACCGTATTTTCATAGTTAAATAGAGACAGAAAAGAATGGTCTTCCCCCATCCATTAATGAGATTGTGAATTTTCAGAGTTGTTGGATTCCTCCCCGCCCCCCCCCCCCCCAGATTTCTGCCAAGCTCCCAAGTTCCCATTATAATCAAACTCAGTTTTATAAAGATCTTCATCCACACCTGTTCGTCTTTCTGAGAGACAGAGCAGCTTAAGTCTCAGAGTCTTCTCGCCACCCCTCTTAGACTCCCTTCCCAGGCAGCATCCCTGATGGGCCCTTTTTTCTATGACCCTAAAAGACCAAATCCTTTTCCAACAAGGCAAGGTCATAAACACTCTTTCCAGCTGACGAAAAATAACGCTTCTGGTTCCCATGCAAATCAATTCCTTTATGCCTAGAATCCCTCCAACAGGTCCAACTGAAACCCAGCAATGAACATCAGCAACATGGAGACAACTCCACCAATGAAATAGCTATACAGCTGCCCAGAGGTGCTAAGGGAGAGCCGGTAGCCCCCATGTCTTACCACCACAGGAGCCTCACAGCACTGAGATGAGGTGGCAGGGAGGCATCCTGTGCCTTGGTTTTACAGCCAGTGTTTACATATGGCGAGGCCGCGAGGCAGTGCCTGATCTGAGCTGTTCTGTGTGCAAGCAGAAGGCGTTCTACTCCTTGCAGGGTTCTGGAACATTCTTTCTTCCTCTCAAGCTCCTGACTTAGTAGACTTAAACATCATAGTGGGGTTCCAGAAAATGTTGTGTCTGATGCAGCTTTTCAGTGAATGTAGGTTGTTGATGGGATTTTCAGCTTTAGCAGCTCACTCGGAGTGAGTGACATCTCTGTATATATTTCCATTTTTGTGGTTGGTTGGGGGGTGGGGGGGGAGGGAGCCTGTCGTGCTGACTCTGAATTAGACTTGCTGGGCTAGCTGCTGTACTTTGTAACCTGAAGTGTACTTTGACTGTTCTATTTCCTTCAGATGAAAAATGAAACAAAAACTGACTTCAGAAATAACACTGCCAGCGACAGCCAATGCTGTACTTGTAGCTTTTCTCTGTTTCTCTGTACAGTATTAATAGACAATAAACTGCCTTTTCACTGCATCTACCTCTGTGTGTCTGTGCCCCGATTCTTTCACCTTCTCACCTGCCACGAGTGGATTTCAGGCCATACCGCGTTGGGAGCGCCTTCGACCGCTCACGAAAACTAAACGCTAATCCAGTGCCTTTCAAACTTGAGTGTGCTTCAGAATCACGTGGGGGTGCCTGCTAAGAATGTGGAAGCTCAGACACACCTCTGGAACTCAGATCTAGGTTCCTGGGTGGGGCCTGCTAACCTGCATTTTTAATCACATCTCCAGGTGATTCTGATACATGGGGCCCTGGCCCATCCATGGGTTTGGGTGTCCCTCAGGGGGAATCCCTGTGGCCTGCCTGTTCCAGCTGGTTTCCGCACTAACTAATCCACTTTCTCAACACTTCTCTCTCTCACCTGCCCTTGCACATCTGTCCACACCTGTCGTCCTTTTTCTCATTCCTTGCAAGCCCCTAGCAGTGCCATTGACTGTGATCCCGTGACCTGATCAACCCCTTAGGCAGTAAGCAATCATCCACTGTAGTCCTAGAACCGGGAACATCTGAAGACCCATGGGGACTTTGCTATTGCTCTTTACCACTGTATCCTCCTTATCTAGAGTAGGCTCAACAAACTTTTTTCTATAAATGGCCAGATAGTAAATATTTTGGCTCTGTGGACCGGGTGATTTCTGTCACAACTCTGCAGCTTTGCCAGAAATCACCCATGCACTACACATACATGAATGAGTGTGACTGTGTTCCAATAAACCTTACTTGTAAAAGCAGACAGGAGGCTGGATTTGGCCCTCCGGCCTGTAGTTTGCTAATCCCTGGCCTCACATGGGGCCTGGCACATAGTAGGTACTCAACAAAAAGTTTAAAATTTATTGTATCAAAGAACGAACAAAGGGCAGATATGATACCATCTGTTGAACTGTCAGAGAAATTTGTTTTCTTTGAGGATACAGAGTAAAAGAAATTGGTGGGGCGTTCTCATCTGTTTGGGTTCCATAGTGGATTTTGGTTTTTATGTGTGGAAGTTAACTTGAATGATGACAGCATAAATGGTGCCTCGTGGACAGTTCAAACCACCAACCTGAAACTCACAAGAGTTTCAACCGCTAGATGAGGAAGTGCAAGGACATCTTGTCCTTGTCAGAACTGCTGGCAATACAGGCGCCTGGGTGGCCCCCAGGCATCTAAGCATTTGATCCAAATGTCTATGAAACTACATTTTGTCTGGTCAGTCCTTCACAGTGAGTGGCAGGGCTTTCCTTACATCATTCTCTCTGTTGATTGAAGTACTCTTCAGAGTGTGGACATGAGGGTCGGAAGCCCAGTGGCATATTACACATCCTGTGACCTCAGGCATACTAACAGTGATACACTGGGAGCATGTGAATGGCTGTGTGTTTATGCCCACTGCCATTATTGTTGTGGAGTTAAAGGAAATTATATTTATGCAAAGCCCTTTGTGAACGGGAAGTGGATAACAAATGGTAGTTTACATGTGATGTTTACAGATGTTTACATCTGTCCCTCTACCAAAGGGCTCATCTCTCCCAAATATAAAGATTATAGGCTGTTCAGGTGTGTTTCAGAACCAGCATAACAATGGAAGCTGCTTTTCCCTTTTTCCTGGGAAATGGAAAAATGCAAGGGGCTTTTTCCTTTGGGTTTGTGAGTGCTTTTGTATCACATTGAACCACATGAGATTGCCATTTGGAAGAGCAACAGTGTTGAATGTCAACAGTTCCACGGAGTTCAAAATGAGTAATTCTCTTCCAGGGATCATTTTCCGTCCTAGAGGGCAAAAGATGACCAGATGAACTCCAGGTATAGTAGGACAAATTCAGATACAAAAATAAGAACTTTGAAAGGGAATGCAGTTCAGTACCACCACCGGAGAACTAGGCATTTCCCTAGGGTGTGTAGAATTTCCTCTAATCTAACATCGACCCTGTGAGGGAGACATGGCTGCTGTTCTCCTTTATACATGAGGAAACTGAGTTACTAAGATAGTAAGCACCTTGCCCAATGTGGCAGAGCTACAAGCAGGGATAGGGAGGCGGTGGGGGGAGAGGCTTTAAGCCCAGCTGTAACTTCCTTCCACACAGAAGACTGTGTGTCATGAAAACGGCTGAGGATGCAGCTGAGGCCGGACACAGATCTGGATAATGGAGCCATCTATCAAAACAAAAATCAAACAAACAAAAAAACCCACATACACACAAAACAAAAACCAACCCACAAAATGGCACCAGTTCTTATTTTGCACCTTTATGTACTTAGGCAAACGCTCTGTGATATTAGCGCCCTCTGGAGGTTGGGAGGTGTCTCTTCAGACTTCCGTCCCTAAAGAGAAGCAGAGGGTAAAATCACCCGCTATTGCTGTTCTCTTATCTGTTCATTACTGCTTGATAGTTTTTCCTTCCCCATTTAGTTAAAGGATTAACAAAATTGCCCAAATAACTCTGTAAACTCTAGGAGTAGCATGTCCATCTCTGAAAAAGGTGGGATGATTTCGTTGTTGTTGTTGTTGATGATAGTATAGCTATTATTATTATTAAATCACCCATGGCATAACAGCTAAGAGGAACGGTGCTGGCAAGAAGGGACTGCCTTTTGACCTAGCTGTGTCACCCTTCTGCAGCACCGCTGCCTCCCAGCAGCCCCTTTCATGCTTTTCCCAGACACTGTCAAATCCTCCACTTTATGGACAACACATAGAAGGTATTAAATGCTCCTCTGAGAGTTCAGGCTACCAGATCTCAAAGAGATCATCAAGTACAGAATCGCAAGATGGCTATCCACAGGCTGAATCTAGCCTACATTGTAAATTTTGCCTGCATAGTACTTTCAAATAGTTTTTAATTCATTGCCAAAAATAATAAGAGAATTCTCATGTAAAAAATATGAATTTCCAGCTTCTCTAGATATTTTAGAGGCTCTGTCTTGGTTGTTTTTTTTTTTTTTTTAGTGTCTCAAAGCTATTACTTATTCTGTACAAGTTTCCACTGTACATTAGATGATCTTCTACTCTTGCTTATACAGGAAACAAGTATACATCAGCCATTTGGCTCAGACTCACAAGTCTCCCCTGGAGAAGGGTGTCAGGCCATGTACTCGTGATGGCTCCTTCTGGGAGCCCTAGAAGGCACCAGGATCTAACCTGTGTGGGTGTGCAAAGAGCTTCAAGCACAGAGCCCTATGTCTTGGGGCTGAACAGCTTTGCTCTCTGGGAGAGCACAAAGTTGTGTCCAACTATGTAGAGCAAAATCAAGCCTGTAGGAATCACACAACTGAGGCAAGATGTCCCAGAATACTCAGGCTCCAGCTCCCAGGTTAGGACTGAAGACCAATGCCTGGAGGAGTTGAGGGTGACATGGGCATCCCTGAGAAACTTGGTCCAGAGGGCTTAAGTCTAGGAGACTCTGAGAAGGTTGCGGGTAAGGGGTGCCAGGGAGATCAGGGAGAAAAAGCATGTTAAGAGGGAATTAATTAGGGGCACCAGGGTGGCTCAGTCAGTTAAACCTTGATTTCAGCTCAGGTCTTGATCTCACAGTTCGTGATCTCATAGTTTGAGATCGAGCCCTGCATTCAGCTCAGTGCTGACAGTGCAGAGCCTGCTTGGGATTCTCTCTCCTCCACTCTCTCTGCCCTCCCCTGTGTGTGTGGACTCTCTCTCTCTCTAAATAAACTTTAAAAAGTTTTAAGGGACAGGGTGCCTGGGTGGCTCAGTCAGTTAAGCGTCCAACTTTGGCTCAGGTCATGATCTTGCAGTTCGTGTGTTCAAGCCCTGAGTCGGGCTCCGTGCTGACAGTTAGCTCAGAGCCTGGAGCCTGTTTCGGATTCTGTGTCTCCCTCTCTCTGACCCTCCCCTGCTCACTCTCTCTCTCTCTCTCTCTCAGAAATAAATAAAACATTAAAAATTAAAAAAAATTTTAATGGAATACATTAAAGGTGTAAGAAGCACCAGGGATAAGAGGCCTGTGCTATCTTTCAATTGTTTTCCTAGCTAACCATTGCCTGGACTGGCAGCAGCTGTCTCCTTTGGAAGAGCCACAATTTCCCTCACCATCACCACCACCACTTCCTATTATCTTACTCCAGGCCAGCTTCCTTTGTTTATGTCACCTGCCTGGCCCCTGCAGACAGCTGAGTGTGTTCCCCCTGATCTACCATAATCCACCCATTTTATGGTTGGGTCATGTGAGTCCCAGGTGGAGATGAGACATCCATAGCAAGATAATAGCTCAGCCAGAGCTAGAGATTAAGTCTCCTGAACTTTTTTGGGAGCATGAGGCTTTGTATTTTGTTTGGATTTGGACCTGATAGAATCATTTAAAATTTTGAACAGGCATTTGGCAGAAAACCAATCTTAGAATCTGGTGCTTTTGCTTTTTGATGGGAAAACCCACCTACTTTATGTTGATGGATTATCACAAAGGCTAGTGATTATCACAAAGGCTGGTGAGAAAAGATCCTTTTCCTACAATGTATGGTATATGTAAAGTATGCATATAGTATATATGTGTACTATATATGTATATAAGGTATATATAATATATATTCTACCCTGTCTACCTTAGGTTAAATGAAAATGAAATGTTTTAAGAACTTTGTGGTATCACATGCTTTTTGGTAGAAAGTGTCATTCCTGGAAAGATCAACAAAAACTTTGTAGTTGACAGTTGCACAGTTCTGGGGGCTTTGTAGCTCTTTTTAAGGAAAATATGAAGCAAATCCTCTGTGTACTTAAATTTAAATGTGGTCGTGTCTCCTCTCCTAAATCTTGGTCTTTCGTTGTGCTGCTTAAGCTACATTGTCACAGAATAGAAATGTTCTCTAACATTTACTCCCTTATCTTATTAAGAAAAGCAATCAGCAAGAAGTTTGACAATTCAAAGGACTCTGTCTCCCACGGCTTGTCATCAAGCACTGGTGTGATCTAGGGTTTTCTCATAAGTCCTAACCAGAGAATAATGAAATTTAAGATGCTAATTGTATTTTCTCCACTTTCTTTCCACTTCCAAGTCACTGAGAATTAAAGATGTGAGTAGTGGACCGATACTTTTCAGGTCAGGGTTCTTAGGTCAGCCCAAGGGCAATGTGGAGGCGCAATAAACTCTGGGGTCCATGTGACTCATCCTGGCCACACTACTAGCGTATGCAGCCTCAAATTCCATTTGTAAAGAGTGGTTTCAAACCAGAGTTCACAAATGGGTTCAGTCATTTCTTCTGTCCCTGAATTCCAACCAAACCCTAACTATACTCAGTGACTCCATGTGAGATTCTGTCATATAACTTAACTTGGTTTTTCCTAAACTTTGACTTTTGGGCACCACTTTAATTATTTTTATCCTGTATGTATATCACCTGTGGACCATTATTTGGTTTTTTAACCACTTCTTTGACTTAAATTTACTTAAAAAGTAATTTTGGGGGTACCTGGGTGGCTCAGTTGGTTAAGCTTCTGACTTCAGCTCAGGTCATGATCTCACAGTTTGGGAGTTCAAACCCTGCATCAGGCTCTGCACTGACAGCTCAGAGCCTAGAGCCTGCTTTGGATTCTGTGTCTCCCTTTCTCTCTGTCCCTCCACCACCTGCACTTTGTCTCTCTCTCTCAAAAATAAACAAACATTTAAAAAAAGTTTTGTAGCCTTACCTACATGCCATAAGAAGTCAAAGGGCACCTGGCTGCTCAATCAGAAGAACATGGGACTATTGATCGTGGGGTCATGAGTTCGAGCCCTACATTGGGTTTAGAAATTACTTAAATAAATCAACACACAAGCAAATAAATAAACTTTAAAAAAGGTAACTCGAAATAAAGGCAAATCAACATTTTTAATTCCCAGCTGCATATTGTCCTAATTGTACGGTTACCTGAGACCAGCTCTCTCATTGTCGAAGGAGGGAATAGCCAAGTTGGAGAACTCACAAAAATATATCTCTAGCTCTTCTTATAACCAGGTAGAAAGACAGAGAATCAAAATGGTAATCACTCTCTTTGTATGTGGTTCAGTGTTATTTAGTACCATGTTCATTTATCCCTAACCTTTTGGAAACACTGTCTTCCCACATTGGATTCCCTTAAAACTCCCAGTTCCTCACTTTGAAGATTAGGATGAGAATTACAAAGTGACTTGCCAAAGCAACAGGAAGGAAGAGCAGAGACACAGAGCTGGTATACAAACCCAAGTCAGGGGGACTTCAAACTCTTTCTTTCACACCAGATGTCAGTCATGCTGCGCCTTCCATAAAGAATGGATTGAATACATCCACAACCAACTTTAAGTCTCCATAAAACTCTCCATCATTTAAACAAAAGTAACATCTGTTCCAGCCGGAGATGTCCCTGGCATAAGCAGTTTTTCACTGATGGAGGCCAGATCTGATTGGGCTCCTTCTGCTTTCCTTGAGCAAAGCTACATGATCAGATGCACATTTCCAGACAGAAAGGGAGCTAATGGGCTGGCTTGTCTGTGCAGCAAGCCTTCAGCTTCAGCAAGCCTTCTAAGCTCTAGCAAGCCGACACCTGCTCAGGAGACTTCTTGGTTAATTCTTGAAGAGTCAGAGATATAGTCCATGCAAGCTGTAAAACTCTCAGCACTAGAGATTAAGCAGACCTTAATGGAAGAAGAACCACTCACAGCATCTCAACTTCTTTTCTCTTCTCTTCCTTTTCTTCTCTCTTCCCTTCTTTCCTCCAACTTCTGTTCTTTTCTATTGCATGAGCGTATTGTCCATGTGAGATGCAGTCCCACCTGTAGGGTGAGTTGGACTTCTCAAAGAGCTGATGAGTTTTCCCACGCCATGCTGTATGTAGCTCTCTGGTTCTCCTTTCCTGTTTGCTACACATTAGAATCTGGGACATTTCCTTAAAAATAGAATTATACTAGGGCCCCACCCTAGAGATCCTGATTTAATTGGTGTGGGTGAGGCCTGGGGCATTCGTTAAATGGCTACAAGTGATTCCAATGGGCCACCGGGTTGGAAACAACAGCATAGGGGAGCCCAGGGTGGGCAAGAGTGGTCCAGAGGAGAGGTCCAGACTGGAATCCTTGTTTCAGCGTACAAAATCAAGAACAAAGGGAGGCTTTGGAGTCAGGACTAAAATCAAATCCTGGGTCTGTCATTGGCCAGCTGGGTAATCTTGGGCAATTGATCTCAATTCACCAAACCTCAGTTTCCTCTTCTGTAAAATGAGAATAATACTTTGTAGAGTTTCTATTAGGAATGTTCTAAAGACTTTTCTTTCTGTTTTGCCTTTCTCCTATCTCTCCTCTTACAGAAGGAAAGTGTTTGAGGCAGTTTATAGAAAAAGACACAGCAGAAAAGAATATAGAGGGAAATCAGGTCAAGAGAAAAATAAGACGAAACTAGAGGACTCAATCTAGCATAGATTTCTCAATGTGTATTTCTCTATCTCTCCTTTATTTTAACAATTCAATTTGTAAAATGTGGGACATAATACTTCTCTATTAAACAAACCACTGAATTCTAAGTTCTTGTGTCTGTTTTGAAAACAAAGAAAACATCAAATTATAGAATCAGCATTTTTGAGTGTGAAGGGGCCCATGGTCAGGACTTTGTCCTAGATCTGCCATTAATTGTGTGACTTAGACGTCCTTTTAAATACTCTCTTGGCCCCAACCTTCTCATCTATAGAATGACTAATTTTACTAGATCACTCTTAAGGTAGTTCTATGTGACATTCTAGGTGGATGTTAATATCAAGAGTCTTTCTCTATAATTAAGAAGCAAGGGAGGAAGGAAAGATGGAAGGGAGGAAGAGAGAGAGGGAGGGAGGGAGAGAGGAAGGGAAAAGAAAAAAGAAAAGAAAAATACATTAAGCTAAGGCAGCGGTGGGGGGCAGGGGTGGGATCCTAAAAGCTCCAGAAATCTCTAGCCTTTCAGAGCCAACACATAGGTAATCTGCTGTGGCTCTAGCCTGATTCTGAGGAGCCCCTGGGCAAATCCCTTATCACCACCTTCCTTCAGGGTCTTACCAACTCAGGGTCTTTCCAAGCCCAATGGAAAACTGGTTCCCATTTTCCTGTGTATAGAATTTAGTGGGGCAACACCTGATTCACCAAAACACATGGTCCTTTACGGTTGAAAGTAAGAGTCTGGATTCCTTTTTTAAAATATAAACCAGGGGTGGGGGGGCACCTGGGTGGCTCAGTCGGTTAAGCATCCGACTTCGGCTCAGGTCATGATCTCACGGTTCGTGGGTTCGAGCCCCGCGTCGGGCTCTGTGCTGTCAGCTAGCTCAGAGCCTGGAGCCTGTTTCAGATTCTGTGTCTCCCTCTCTCTCTGACCCTCCCCTGCTCATAGCTGCTCACGCTCATCCTTTTCTCTCTCTCTCTCTCAGAAATAAATTTTAAAAATTAAAAAAAATAAAAAATATATTTATAAAATATAAACTGGGGTGCCTGGGTGGCTCAGTCAATTAAGCATCTGATTTTGGCTCAGGTCATGATCTCGCAGTCTGAGTTGGAGCCCTGCATGAATCTGGAGGCTGCTTCAATTCTGTCTCTCTCTCTCTCTCTCTCTCTCTCTCTCTCTCTGCTCCTCCCTGGCTTGTGCTCTGTCTCACTCTCTATCAAAAATAAATAAATAAACAAACAAATAAGTAAATAAATAAAATACAAACCAACTGGCCTTTTAGGAGCGAAAGCCTAATCTCTTCATGCCCCACTCTTTCTTGAACCCCAGAGTCTTGGAGAGTGGGTGAATACCTGCCTAGAGGCTCAAGGGAGGTGAATGCAGCAGGCACACACCACTACTCATTTATTCTAAATGTTTCTCCAAAGAACCTTAAATATTTGGGCCACATAATGACAGTGCTTCTCTCCTCTACACAATGGATGCTCTGGTAACATACAAGCTCCATCTCATGTGCCCTGTAGCTTAATGTCCAGTGTAACTGGATCTGAAATCAAAAATTCGGTTCTGCTCCTTCATAGCTCTGTGTCTGTGGGCTACTTAGTCTGTATGCTCCGTGGTGTGTCACAGAGAGTTAACGAAGCATAAGTGTGTTTGTATTGATGCAAAGAGATTTAGATGCAGTAGATAAAAAGCTAGGCACAGAAATTCCCAGTTGAATGGGGTTAGTTGGCTGAAGTTCAGCTGAGGATAGTTTGGTTTCAGGTCCTTTCATCTCTCAGGAGAAAACTCCCCTTGCTGAATGTTGGGAGAAGTGGGAATTCTCAGGTCATTTCCCGAGGTCATGCAGGGTACCAAATCCTTCACTGCAAGTGCAGAAGCGTCCATCAAGTCATCACCATGGCACTGCCCAACTTCCTAATAACAGAGAATCGCTGCTTTATTCGATCCTTCCAGAACTGAGATCACTCTTCTCTCTGACAGTCAGAATTTGCTAAAATGTAACACCTTCTCCTCCATCTCCCCTTTTCTCCACACTTGAGTTCCCATTGGTTCCTAATATGAAGTTTCCTTTTCAATTAAGGAGCCCAGCCCCACCCGTCACTGGCAACGTTCACCCTATGCTGTCTTATACACATCTAAAACAGTCCCTTTTCTTTCTACACTTTGTGAAGTCGTCATCACCAGGCTTGGCCAAGCTCAAGTGACTTCATCTCACCCACACTCCCTACACCTGCTTCAGCTCCATCGTTATCAGCCTCTATCCTCTGTCTTCCTGGTCCCCTCATTTGTGGCTGAGACTTTATGTGGGCCCTCTGTGTTCCTATGATGAAAGACTCATTTTCTAGTTCCAGAAATGGGTCAGATATAGCATCTTTTCCCTCTAAGTTAGTTGACTTCACCCAGAGACACCAACTTACAGACTACAGGCCAAAAACCGTAATGAAGATTTCATGTCACCTTTTGGCTCCCAAGACTCAGTGGGAAGAGTGGAGCAAGAGTCCTTGTCCCTTCCTTCCCCCCAAAAAAGGAATTTTGGTTATAGTTTCTTCCTCCTTGTCAGAAAAGAAGGGATTGGTGTTGTGCTGACAGCCATGGCTCTTCTCTTGTTAGGCCAGAGGAGAGACTGAATTCTATCATTAGGTTCCAGGAAAGTTTAACAGCAGAGCACAGACATAAGTCAGAAACTCAAATTCACTTTCCAATTCTACTAGCATTTACTAAGTAATGATCAAATGCCCTGACCTATACTAGATATACTAAGAAATATTATCTTATTTAATGTTCACAAGAAGTAGTTCTTTAAGCTCAATGGAAATATCGCCCCACTTTACCTAAGAGGTTCAGAGCACTTGTGACTTGTGTAAAGTTGCAGAGCCAGGATTAATACTCTGGTCTCCTGACCCGGGGTCCAGAATTCCAGGAGTCATGAGAGCAGGCATCTTGAAGGAGGTGGGTTTGCACTTGCTCTTGAAGCAAGAGCGCAGTTGTCAGTAACCAAGGATGAGACCTTGGGGGAGGGCATTCCAGACAGAAGGAGCTCATTGGTCAAATGGCCTGAACTGGGAAACTTGGGCTGTGTACAAGAAGTGGCTTGAGGCCAGGATGTGGAGATACAGGGTGTTCCTTAAGGAAAAAGATACAAACTGAAAGTTCAAGGACAGGCTGGTGAATGTACTCTGGCCTTTACTATATTGACTCACATGGGGAATTTTGTTTGGTTTGGTTTTAATTTGGATTTATAAAACATTCCTCAATTTTATCTTCTCTTGAAAAAAGCAAAATAGTTAGTCACACTTGGATCACATTTCCAGGAAGCAGAAACTAACTGGTGTTGAATTCAGCTGCTTCCTTTAGATGAGATACGTGCTTTCCTATGCGCCTCATCAGTATCGTACTTTAGATGATACCTTATCCCCTTCAAGCAAGAGGAGCACCTCTCCCGAGGCTTTAGTAGGGCCTTGATCACACCCTTTCCCTTAGGATGAGGAGTCCTTGGTCCAAGGGGATTTGACCTCTCAGAGCCTTCACTCCTTTCTTGCTCCAACTGCGTTTCAGATGCCAGGACCCAGAACTGTGTCTGAATGGCCCAAGTTCGCTTCCTGGGATTATATGGGTTTCTTCCCTAGGTCGGTCTTTCTAAGAGGGGAACACACTGAAGGACGTGCCAAGGGGAAGCAGATTGTGATGGGGGTAGGGGACACGCTGATGGAGCTCTGAGGTGCAGGCTGGAGTGTCCACCATCGGATGCAAGTTCCCTGGAGATGTGGGAGAGCTGGATACAAGAAGGGAAGGAATGTGGGTAATAGGCCAGAGGACCTTGCTCTGTACCACCAGGTCTCAACCTGACAGTTTCAATTATTTAGGACCAGACAGTTTATGCTCATGAGGGACACAGCCCCAGTGTAAAGTAATCAGAACTGATGGGGACTGAAGCCAGTTCATACTTCAAACTACCCGTAGTCAAGGAGCAGGATTTGAGATGGGGTTTGGGCTTAGAGAAAGTGCAGAAATGGAAACCATATAAATAAGTCTCAGTATTTAAAAGTTGGAAATCAAGCTCTAAATTATTAAATAAACTATATTATCCCCTCCTGAGCTGGCAATCTACTTCATACTGACTCAGGAGAAGACCAAGTTCAAACTGTACTTCTGCCTTCCTAGGAGTCACGCCCTAAATAATTGAAAGCAGGGAATTGATCAATATACCAGTGTTCTCTGTAGCATTAATCCCAATGATCAGACATGTGCATCAACAGATGAATGGATAAACAAAATGTGGTCTACCCATATAAGTGTTAGTCAGCCTTAAGAGGGAATGAACTTCTGATACATGCTGCAACATAGATGGACCTTGAAAAATTGGGCTAAGTTATGCAAGGCAGCCAGAGAAGGATGAAACTTTTATGATTCCATTAGATGAGGCACCAAGACTAGTCAAAGTCATAGACACAGAAAGTAGACTAGAGATTACCAGGGGCTGAGGGCAAGAGAGGAAGAGAGAACAAGTGTTTAATGGGCACAGAGTTTCAGTTTGGGATGATACAAAAGTTCTAGAAATGGAAAGTGGTTATGGTTGTACAACATTGCAAATGTGTTTAATGCCCCTAAACTGTACAGTTAAAATGGTTAAAATGGTAATTTTTATGTAGATAGTAGCCCAAGAAAAAGTAAATGCCTCATGTAGTACCTGGCCATTGAAGAAGAAGAAAAAAAGAGCTAAAAGGAGAATTAAGACGCTATCAGTGTTCAGGGATGGGAGTTCATACTTTGAACTACCTGTAGCCAAAGGGCAGGATTTGAGTTGGGTTTGGTAGGACAAGGAGACCAGGCTCGGAAGGAGGCAAATCCAGGCAGCAGGAAGTATGGAAGCAAACCGGAAGTATGCAGTGATGGAGGCTGGGGGCGGGGGGTGATGTGTGTTCTGTTCTGTTTCCTGTTGGAGGCTGGAGGCGGGACCAGGTTGCCAGAGACTGGAGTCCAGGTTGACCAGGCCGGACACCAGGCAGAGCAAAGGCACCAAGGATGTTTGGGCGGGGGAAGGTGGTGGGCGCACGGTTTGCAGGCAGATTCAGGTGGGCACTGCATCAAACCGGGCTGGCGCGCCAGAGTCAGGTGCTGCCTTGGGGACCCAGGATGGTGGCTGGCCGTCGGGAAGACAGGAAGGGAGGGACCGGAGGCCATTTTCAAGGGAGACTTGATAAACATGATTCAGGGGGAAGGGGAAGAGGTGGCAGAGTATTAAGCGTCCAGAACAAGAATAGTTTAGCCCCATAGCCGGGCCCCCTGCATTCAGATAGTGGTCCTGTTTCTTAGGAGTCGTGTGACGTTGAGTAAAAGGCCTAATCTTTCTGTCCTGGTCTCTAACACAGGGGTGGAGGCTATAGTAGTGGCTCTCTCACAAGGCAGTCGTGAAATTAAGTGAGGTAGTATTGGTGACGTAACTGAAACAGTGTCTGGTACAGAATGTACGCTTGCCGTAATTATCACATCTGGGTGGTAAAGGTATGTTGCAGTCTGTTACATTTTTTCTTTTTTTTTCTTTTAATTTATTTCTGAGAGAGGGAGAGACAGCATGAGCAGGGGAGGGTCAAAGAGAGAGGGAGACAAAGAATCCAAAGCAGGCTCCAGGCTCTGAGCTAGCTGTCAGCACAGAGCCCGATGCGGGGCTCGAACCCATGAACCGTGAGATCATGACCTGAGCCGAAGTCAGATGTTTAACCGACTGAGCCACCCAGGTGTCCCACATTATTTTTTGTATTTGAATTTTTTTAGGCGTTGCATTAACATAATGAGCTTTTAGAAAGATTCTGTGAGCGATGCTTCTTAAATGCTCACCTGCACGTGACACATTTGGCAGTCTTGTTAAAGTGCAGGTTTGGGTTCAGTGGGTCCGAGGTGCGGCCCAAGGCTCTGCATGTCTAACAAGCTCTTGGGTGGCCTGATGCTGCTGGTCTGCCGGCCACTCCGTGAGTAGCAAGGTTGCCAAGGATCGGAGGCCCACCAGTGTTTCCAGAAGAGGGGGCTGGCCTGGTTATCCATTGCTGCATTACAGATCACCGAAACCTAGGAGCTTAAACCAAAAACGCTTATTATCAATGTTGTTATATTATCATCTCTCGCAGCTCAGGTATGCAATTCTTACTCAAGATCTCTCATGGAGTGGTCGTCACAGGGTGGCTGGGGCTGGGGTCACCTCAAAGGCTTCCTCACTCTCGTGTGTGGAAGGCAGTGCTGCTGTCCATGGGGACCTCAGCTGGGACTGTCAGCCAGGACAACTACCCGTCGCCTCTCCATGAGGCAGGGGACTCTCCACAGCCCAACAGCTGGGTTCCAAGAGCAGGTGTCCCCAGAGAGAGAGCCAGGAGGAAGCTGTGTCACGCTTTCTAGCCTCGCCTCCGGAGTCACACAGCATCCCTTCTGCCACATTCTACTTGTTAGAAGCGAGTCAAGATTTAATGCAATCCTTAACAATACCGCAATAAATACTGGAAAGTTGTTAAGAAGGCTAGATCTTAAATGGTGTCACCACAAAAAAGAAATGAAAAGAAAGAAGTGACCGATAGGTACTTTTGAATGAAAAGAAACCGAGTCACTGGTGGCTGCACTAGCCTTCGATTTCAAACACCGGTGTCGCCATCCCAACTCTGTCACTTCTGGCCCGTGTATATGATTTTACTTTGAACCTCAGCTTCCGCATCTTGTCAAACTGTTTTCTTCTTTGGAGATCTAAAAGTTTGATGAGGCCACGTACTTGAACAAGCCCAGCAAAGTGCCTACTGCTCGGTAATTTTGTGGTTGAGTAAGAGCTACGGGGAGGAGGTTGGTGTATTTTCATGTCGGATACAGGATAGAGGAGCATGTAGTCATCACTGATCCCTAACCTAACGCAGGAGACCAGGAACTGTTTTGAGTGATCAGGCCAAATAACTGTATATCCACACATTAAAATATGATAGATGCAAGTATTGAAAAAAAAAAAAAGGAGCACTTCACTAAGGCCGGGCAATGTACAAGAGGAGGTCACTTAGACTCTGTCTTAAAGGGAGAAGCGTCAAAAAATTTGCAGACATGTCTTAAAATGACCAGGGGCTTGCTTCAGGAAGGCTCGCAAGAACAGAAAGCTGACCAGTGCACCAGGGACAGCTCACTTGGTCGTATTCAGATTTGTGGGCTTGAGGTGTGTGGTGGGCTAAGTGGGGTTCTTTCCCTACCAGGCAGGAGGGCGTGCGAGTAGCTGGGAATCTATTTCCACCACCAGACTGACTTCATGAAAGCAGGGACTCGGCCCTTTTCTCTGCAGTCATCCCAGCACGATAGTCCCACACAGTGCTCGGCACTCAAAAAGGATCCTGGAAATTGTTGTTGGATAAATGAATAGGTGAGTGAGTGAATGGGGGAGGGGTAGAACGGAGGCTCAGAAATTCTGGAAATTCTGGAAACCAGCCCGAGGATTGGCTTCTCTGGCATCGCTCCCATAGAAAGGGACTCCTTGTTCCCCCTGAGGCCACGGGGGCCCAGAGGTCTGGTCTAAGCAGCAGCTTTGGGCTCCCACCCCCTGCACAACCACAGACTGGGAAACCTCCCTCTTGACTTCCACCATGTGGAAACTGAAACTGGAATTTCAGGAGAAAATAAAAATCAACAGGGGCTCTTTTAATTATAATGCTATCTCATTTCTAAGCAGCTCACCCTATTTCCTGTTTATAGCCTCCACTGAGAGCAAAAGTGACCCCATCTCTGAGCAGAAGGTTGTCTCTGGGGACCTTGAGCCAGCTCAGGAACCGGAAATTGCCAGGACTCTTGTGGCCCGCCTGGCAGTTTTGATCATGCCTCGGTGGGGGTGGGAAATGTGGGTTTCTGAATGAGCCTCCAGGTCTGCGGCCCGCCCATCTCTCACGCATACAAGCTCCCAGTGCCCTGAGCCCTGGGGACCTCCTGTGAAGGCGGCATGAGGGACCTGGGGAGGGAGGCCCCTGAGGAGAGCAGAGTGACGTTCAGGGCTGCCCGGGCGGCTGTGTGTCACTTTCAGAAAGCCCGGCAGGACAGGCTGGCCATGGCCAGCCTTCGGTCTTCATGCCAATAATCTCAGGATCTCCTCCAGCGATAGAACAGGCTCCCCAGAGTTTTGGGGAATGATTCTAGACTCAATTCCTGTCCTGGCTACAAAACTGTGGAGCTTGACACAGACAGGGGGACACTTGGGGAGTTCGGGGCTAAGAGAAAACACTGATTGGAAAGCAAATGAATAGCCGCAGGATTGCGGACTGCAAGGCCCTCTGATCTGAAGTTCTTCCCTGCCCCTCCCCCCCACAAACATGTCCACATGCACACATCACACATGCACACCCCCCCCCGCGGATATGCATGTGTTGTACATGTACACACACATGCACACACCACATGCATTTATGCACACAGCACATGTAGACATGCGTGTGCATGTTGCACATGCACACAACGCATGCATATACGCACGCACATGCCACACGTTTACATCACACATGTACGCACACACATATCACGAGTATACACAAACATGCACATACACACATATACACACATACATATGTGTGTGTACACAACACACAATCCACACAACAAATCCCACCTGGAAAGGCTCTGTGAAGATGGGACATTTCAGCTGACACCTGAAAAATCAGAGTAGCGATGCCAAGAGCATCCAGGCAAAGAGAGCGTTTGCAGAGGCTCAGCAGCTCCCCAGCTGTTGTCAAAGAGGATGCTGGGACTCCCTCCACACGCTGGGTCTCCCTCCACACGCTGGGGCCCCTCCACACGCTGGGGCCCCTCCACACGCTGGGGCCCCCTCCACCCTCTGGGCTTCCCCCTCCCTGGGCGTTCTCACCTCCAGGGCTGCTCTCTATAAAAAGTGCCCCCCACTCTGTCCTAACCTCCCAGTGCCTTTCCCATTCCCTGAAAATCCTAAATTCACTCACAGAATTAGTGGGTATAAATATTGATCCACAAGCGCACGTGCAAGAAGCAACTCTTTATTTTCTTTAAATCAAATTATATTGGACTCTGAGCTCCCGGGCTGCTGGCGTGGCTGGCAGTTCAATCTCAGTCTTTCTGGGGATTCCCTCCATGCTGGCTTGTGCAGAGACACCATGCTCACCTGGGGGAAGGCCACCGTCACTGTCCCCAGTGATCTGTCGCAGGACGCCTGTGTTCAGGCCTCGCAGCCCCTGCAGGAAGTCTGTATGGCTCCGAGCCACGCTGGAGACGACAGCACTTTGGCAGAGCTGGCCGCCGGCCTTCCTACACAAACCACGTTACTGCCCCGACAGCTCTCCTCTAGCCCCAGCCCAGTGCAGCTTCCCCAGCTCCCCCTGCAGCCCCTGCTCGCTGCCCACCCCTCCCCAGGAGGCCCACCTTAATTTCTTTAATGAATTTCAGCTTTTGCAAAAGACCTGAAGGCCCACCTTCCGAAAGCAGCTTTTGGCACAATCGCCACCCCTCCCCAGCAGAGAGCACAAACCCACCCACCTGGTAGAAATGGAAAGGAGGGTGACACATAGGAAGCACCCACACAGATGTTTCCTGGACCTTGCCGTTAGGGTCTCTCTGTTCTCAGGGATGCAATCCACCCAGCTCCTGAACTTGAACTCCCCGAGGACAATGCTTCTCTAACGATCTGTGGTGAAGAATCAGATTTGATTTTCTTCTTTTTAAGTTTCCAGTTCATCCCAGAATGATAATTTTGTAAAGGACAATGAAAGAAATTTTTAGTAAAATCAACAAACAAAAAACCCCACAGAATACAGGTGCCAATTTTTTTTATTATGAGTTTCAATAAATTGCTATACAAGTTTCTCAATATTTAAATCCATTTGTAGACTCACCTCATCGCAGCCGCGTCTGGGCCACACACTTTGAGGAACACTGCTTTAGAGCACTCAGGAAGACAGTGTCTCCTCACCTCTAGAAATGAGGAGCTTATGGGTGCCTGGGTGGTGCAGTCCGTTAAGCGTCTGACTCTTTAAAAAAAAAATTTTTTTTAATGTTTTTATTTCTAGGAGAGAGAGAGAGAGAGACAGCGTGAGCAGGGGAGGTTCAGAGAGAGAGGGAGTCACAGACTGAAACAGGCTCCAGGCTCTGAGCTGGCAGTCAGCACAGAGCCCGACGCGGGGCTCGAACCCACGAACCGCGAGATCATGACCTAAGCAAAAGTCGGACGCTTAACCGACTAAGCCACCCAGGCGCCCCAAGCATCTGACTCTTGATCTCTGCTCAGGTCATGATCTCGCAGTTGGGGAGTCTGAGCCCTACATTGGGCTACGCTGATAGCTCTGAGCCTGATTGGGATTCTGCCTCTCCTTCTCTCTGCCCCTCCCCCGCTTGTGTTCTTTCTTTTTAAATAAATAAATAAACAAAAAAATTAAATGGGGGGGATTAGTGAAGTAGAGACTCTTCAAGAAGCTGAGGTAGAAGGCGGAAGCAGGGACAGCCTTGTCCAGTGAGCTGAGAAACTAAAATTCAGCTGCCTTTACAACTACTTCCAGTGCAGAGAGAGACAGGATGGTGCAGGGGTCTGGAGCCCACCTCCGGAGCACCCTGGCTGGCAATTAGTGCCAGCTCTGCCACTCACTGCCTTGACTCAGGATGAGTTAACAACTCTGAGCTTATCACCTGCACAATTAAGATAATAGCATTATCTCATAGGGGTGTTATAAAGACTAGATGAGTTAGTAAGTAGATAATCACACAGAGTGGTGCTTCCTGTTACTAAGAAGATTTTTATTCCCTGATGTTACCCAAATGACTGGAACCAGGCCTGGCACACACAGGTGGTGTCCAATAAATATCTGTTCCCTGAACGAGTCGATCTTGTAACCCAGGCTGAGCTTCAGACAGCCAAGTTTATCCTAGTCCTCGTTCTTTAGGAGAAGGAGGGGTCTGTTTGCCCTCAGTGCTGATACCCCACTTAAAGTCTGTGTGTGTTTTCCAAGCCTCAGGCCATTGGAGGCTTTTGTCTCCAAAGCCCCACAAGTTCAGGAAAGACTTGAATGGCCTCTCAGGTCTGAGCCCTTCCTGGGCCAGGTGAGGGCTGGACTCAAGGTCTATTTTCATAGAGTGTAAAGCCAGATCTTCTTAGGCTGGGATTTAGAATCATCAAAATCTTCCAAACTGTGTTTCTAGGCGTTCTGACCCGCCATGTTGTACGCTGCTCCAGCAGGGACCGTGTGCCCTGCTCTGTGGGTGCTCTTCCTCCATGAGGCCTTTTTCGGCCCCTGCAGGCTGCGAGATGACTCATTGTCCCAAGCCAAGTGTGAATGGGACCCTCTCCCTGGAGCTGGCCCCGCTGCTTGACCAGAGTTCATCTCTCTTCCGCATGTACTCACCCCTCCCCTTCTATTCTCCCTCTTTAGAAGCCTCTGTCATCTAGTTGATTATTTATACATCTGTCCCTTTACTAAGGTGAACTCCTTAAGGGCCGGGGGCCACACCTGGAACACCTCTGAATAGTTTTGGTTGTTAACACAGAGACTGGCATACAAATAAAACCTCACAGCACCCACGGTTTTGGTGGGTTCCTACATGCAAGTGTAAGGTCAACAGGCTTCAATGTGGCCAAATATAGGTGTCAATCAGAAGGAAATGAAAGCCCTATGCCGACTGCCTCAATACCACTTTCTCTAACCACTCCTTAGTCTGGCATATTTTCTGGGCAGTCTTATGGCATAGGCTGAACAGTGGCTCCAGTCTGAAGGAGTGTGCTCATTAGGGTGAATGTTCCTCAGTCTGAAGCCAGGGGCAGAGGGGACCATGGTTTGTGAGTGAACATAAGAGTCGGCCGACGGAGGGCTTAGGGCTCTGAAGTGAGGCATCTGGCTTCCAATCCGGGGTCTGCTGCTGACTGGTTGGATGCCCTTGGCCATGCTTTTCATTTCTGAAAGCTGCTGCTTCCTCATCTGTATAATGTGGATAATGTTAGAATCCCACTGGCGGTCTAGGGGTGCTAATCTTTGCAGATTCTGGCACAGTGTTGTGGGGAGAGAAGGCTTGCAACTTTACATCACCCCAGGCCCTGTGTGCCCGTGCTGTGTCACCTCACAGCGCCGTCAGGAGGGTTGGACAAGATAACATGTAGAGGGGGCGTAGCACACTGCTCTCCAATGGTAGCTCGATAAACACAAGCAAAAAGACTCAGTAAATACAAAATGCTATTAGTTAGAATGAATAATCCATGATGAGAACTGTGGATGAACTTTCTAGGCTAGAGACACTGATGTACTGCCAGGCTTGCATCCCATTAAAAAAAAAATCCACTTCGTTTTTATGCCACAAAATGCCACCTTGAATTGATTTATTCTAGTGATTAAATGTTATGACCAAACAAACCAAAAGCACTCCACAGAGATTTACTAACCCCTGCTTTATGACAGGCAGTGTGTAGCAGCCAGCTTTCTCTCTAGATTATGCCACTTAACAAGTAGCCCCAGCAAAGGTTTCCTTCCCACTCATATTTGATATTAGATGCAGGATGGCTGCCACTCTGCTCTGAGTGTGTTCATTCTAGGACCGAGGGAGAAGGAGCAGCCCCTCTGTGGGACACATCATTTTCATGGCATGTTCCTGCCAGAGGGAAAAGACCCAGAATCATTAACGGCTCTAGAAGTTCATGTTCGGATGTGGCATACGTAGTTTGTGTTCCATTGACCAAAGCGAATCACATGGCCAAGGCTGTGTCAATAGGGTCTGGAAACAAACCCGTAGGCACCGTGCAAGTCTCTTGGCAGTGGGTGGGGATGTATAATTCTCTTACAGGGATGACAGAAAATAATTGGTAATAATAATATAGCCTGCCACATGTTTTCATGAGTGCTATCTAATTTTAGTCTCTTGATAACCCTATGAAGTAGGTACTATTATCCCCATTTTATGGAGTACAAAATTAAGGGTTGGTGTGGCTCACTGACATATCCAGGATGTAGCCAGTAAATAACAGGGCTGCCTGACTTGAAGCCGGTTCCAGTGGTGTGTGGCCAGCCCTGGCCGAGGCAGCAGCTTCACGAAGACTCATTTTCATATAGGTGTTGTCTTTCAGGAAGCGTTTACTAAGTACCTGCTATGTGTCTCGGACTGTGCGAGGCACTAGAACAGGGTGATGTGCAAGACAGGCGCTGGCCCTACCCTCATGGGGCCTAGGGTGCAGTGGGGGAGGAAGGCAAGCAAGAAGCTCATGCAGTATGAGTGGTGCTTCCCCAGGGAGGTCAGGCACAGTGGGAGCCATGGCGGGAGGACCTCTCTGATGACAGTTTGCGAGCTGAGAGCTGAAGAACAAGGCATATGGCTCCCGTCCGCCTGGCAGGCGAGTGCCAACAGCGGTGTGGGGTTCAGAAGCCTAACGGGCACTCACAGGAGCTCAGTGCAGATGGGCACCAGCCAGTTGCTCGTGGGCCTTGTGGGGGCAGCGGCTGTGTGGCAGGGTCCTATGATCGTGTCTGATCCACAGCCCTTATCAGACTCTCCTGGGGCTTCATCCGCAGTGGACACAAGCTCAGAGCCTCGCATGCCACAGAGAACAAAAGTCCAGAGACTTCAGTGTCCGCCTGAGAGTGAAAGGGAAACCTAGCCTTGATCTGACTTTGAGTCAGCACAGCGACACATGTTGCTGACTTTCCAGAGCACCCCACTCTCACTTCCCTGAATGGCTTCCATTTTAAAGACATGGTAATTAAAAAGAAGAAGGGACGAAATCCCCTTCCACGGTCTGCAAAGTGTGCTGTAAGAGTAAGAAAATCCTTTTTCTACTCATAGCTGCCCATGTCTTAGAGCAGGGGATCCAGCATGTGGCTTGTCTCTGCGACACAACTTGAATACATTGTGAGCGATTGTCCCTCAAACAAGGATGGCATGTGTGCTGCAAAACAGGCTGCCTCTTAATGAGGCGAAACCCTAGCAAAAAGCTGGCACAGCCACAGACTGCCCCTCTTGGGATAAAGAAGGCATCTGACATGCAAGCACGTATGCTCTGCTGCAGACTCTTCTGCCTGCACATCACATCTCCAAGGGAATAGTTTTGAAAGAGGGACTCTATTTTCTTTGTTTTTTAAAAAATATTTATTTATCTATTTTGAGAGAGAGAGAGAGGGAATACAAACATGAACAGAGGAGCGGCAGAGAGAGAGGAAGAGAGAGAATCCCAAGCCCAACTCTCGAGACTCAATCTTGTGAACCATGAGATGATGACCTGAACTAAAATGGAGTCAGACGCTTAACTGACTGAGCCACCCAGACTCTATTTTCAGTTTGATTATGCTCACACACATCCTTGAAATTTTCAGAAATACTATAAAGCTAAACCTATCTATACATATATATGTATATTATGTATATGTATGTATGTGTGTATATATATATACATACATATATATACACATATATACATATATATACATATATACACATATACATATATACATATATATATATATATACACACACACATATATATATATATGAGCAGGTACACTCTTCTTTGATTTTATCTGAAAATTGCAGGTGGACACATCAATGTGCTTTGAGTTTATACTCCCTTTAAAAATTCAGTCTTAGGGGCGCCTGGGTGGCTTAGTCGGTTAAGCGTCCGACTTTCGCTTAGGTCATGATCTCGCGGTTCGTGGATTCGAGCCCCGCGTCGGGCTCTGTGCTGACTGCCAGCTCAGAGCCTGGAGCCTGTTTCAGTCTGTGACTCCCTCTCTCTCTGACCCTCCCCTGCTCACGCTGTCTCTCTCTCTCTCTCCTAGAAATAAATAAAAAATATTTAAAAAATAAATAAATAAATAAAAAATAAAAATAAATAAAAATTCAGTCTTAGAGTTTAGAAAGGAGCCTGTTCTGAGCTGACAGACTCAGCCCAGGCCATAGTCAGACACCTCTTTGCTGAGTCTGAGACTCCTGGGGAAGCAAGGAACAGCTCTCCATTGCTGGAGAACCAGCGGGCCTGGGTTTTCAGGGTCAACCAGAGGGGAAAGAGAAGACTAAGCAATCATGTCCCATGCCCCATGCCTCAGAATCAAAACAAGTAATACTTAAATGCAACATTTTAACAATCAAATTAGCAAACTATGGCCATGAGCCACCTGCCTGTGTTTTATTGAAACTCTTTGTTAATTGGAACGATTCCATGTTTTATTGGAACCAAGTTCATTGTGCCCCTAAAGTTTTATGCCCAAGGCAAGCCCAAACTCACCTGACTGCAGACCTAACCCTACCCCAAGTCCATTCACTCATTCCCTCATCTGTCCCATCCCTACAGAGTGGTAGACTCCAAGAGACAGAACTAACAGTTATTGGGCATTTATTATGTGCCAGACCCTTATGTACACCTTTACACTTATTGGCTCATTTAACCCCCCCCCCCAATCCCATAGGTAAATACAATTATTCATCCCATTTTACAGATGAGGAAACTGAGGCATTGAAAGGTGATGAAGCTTTGCCAAGATCAAACAGCTAGTAAA